>NW_006800530.1:17810-37174 GCF_000485575.1 Poecilia formosa
GCCCCTATTCCGGTAGCCTTTGCAGAAGTTTGCAGTTTCCCTTTGATGAATTATTAACATTTTTACACAATTCAAACTGTCTCAGGAACTCACCTAGTTCATCTTCTTTCATTTTCTTGGAAAAATTAGTTTGGATCAAATGTATGCTTTACACGCAGATCCGTTGCCATAGCAACCGAGTAACAACAAATCCGATAGCTGACAGAGCAGGCACTGCGTTAAGTATCAGGATTTAACACCAAAAACGCAAACATTTCCCACACAAAGAACATAATATTCAGTCCGTAACAGTTTTTTCTGAGTCGCCATCGTTGGCTAGCAGGGAGCGGGATCTCGCTCGCGTGAGGCTCGTTTGAATACTGAATGCTGATTGGCTGTTTACTAGCGGCTGGGGGTTTTCAGCCATAGACATATATTATGTCTATAGTTTCAGCTGCAGCCTGACCGCAGACTGACAGGTCTAATTTCGTCGGATTCACGGAAAGCGGTCGGAGGATGCCGAGCGGAGAGAATTTTTGGAAGCCACGTATGATTGCGGTAGCGCGAAGACAGAAGGTTTGGAACTGAACTTTTGATGATAAATGCGACTTAAATCAGAACATGGCAACGTTAGATTTAGAAAGAAGTGACTATAATAGTATGGATTGTAGTGACGAGGAAGGAAGGAGTAGAGTGGGAGATGGTGGGGAAGGGTGGTAAGAAGCAGCGAGCTACTGAAAGAAAGAGGAAAAAGGGAAAATGAGGAAAGTACTGAAGACACCAATAGTGAAGGCATTCAGGAAAGAGCAAAAGAATCAAAACAATCCAACTCTGAACATTATAGTAAGATTTGATGAAGGAGAAGGAGTTAAGAAAATCTGTGCAAATTTAATGTGTCACTTCTACTTTATAATTCAGACTAATGAATGGTGTGTTCAGGTTAGTAACTTGGGGTTGTAGTTTAGCAATGGCAGTGAACAAAGTCATTCGGTTCGTGTTGGCCACGCTTCCAAATATTGAGCAAATAAAGTCGTAACAAGAGGAATGTTTAATAGATTTTATTGCTGGCAAAGATATCGTGGCCCTACTCCCCTTAGTGTTGTTTACAGCGTACGCAAATTCCATTAAGCTACACACACGTCATGGCCAAACATTAGCGACTGGGTAAAATTTACAACTTCAACAAAGTAGCAATAGTTTCTCAATAGTCGAGAGTCCAGACCCTCTGGATGAAGCGAGGCCTAGAACAAGGGGCTGGTTTTTACCAGGCTACCAATTATCCAAACTAAGACTCGTGAATCATGATCCTGTAGGAAAACAAAATCAACTAGATAAAGGACATGAGTTGTACATTTTAAAATGGTAAAACTGAAAAAAAAATTGCTATAAATGAATTTTTCCTAATCAAAAAATATCTAAGGACAGAAAGATATTTTAGATTTAATGCATGTTTTATAGTCACCCTCAATCACTGGATGAGATAAAAGATGAACACCTTGCTAGGTGTTCATTAGCCACCTGGAGTGATAACCAGACCTCTGAAACTACTTTGGGAGAATTTGATGTTTTGTTGGGGAACAAAAAAAATGCTTAAGATTGAAAATAGGCCAATAACAATAAATGTTAAACTGCTTACTTGCAAAGACATTTTGTACCTCAGTTGAGCAACCATGTGCTACATAAAAACAGAACCATGGCAATATCAGTGTTGGAAATCCTTGCAGACATAAGCATTAGTGGTTGTTTTTGGATGAGAAGCTTCCCTTTGAAATGTAGAGTTAGGGTAAAGTACCACAAAATTGCACTCTTTACAGAAAATGTTAAAGAAATAATAAAAAAAACTAACAGATTTATAATACAATTTTAGAATTTTTTGAGTTGTAAAATAAAGAGTAATATATCTATATCAAGCAGCAAAAACATTTGTCCTCAAGATGGACAGAAGATTGAGAAAATAAGCTGTAATAAATGTTTATCATCCTGTAGCCAAAGGCAGGCAAGGATGTAGATTTCTGAAATATTTTACTCACAGGATGAAGGGAGAGAACTGGGAAAGGAGATGTGTTGTTTAAGTATCACAGATGAAGATTGAGACCTTCTTCCTTTCTTTTTCTGAGTTACTACTGACCTAGTATGACCACCCATCCCAACCCTTCCTCCCTTACTCACCCCAAATGTGCACATACTCACATTCGCATCATCAGAAATAAAAAAATGACATTCACCATAATAAACATGTATGATCATAGCTTGTGACAGATTAGGATCCAGTACCCCATGGTAGTTTTTTACTTAAGAAACTTGTGCTGCTCAGAGACATATATTTATATATAGACTTATATACTTCTTTCCTCTATTTAGGGAAACTATTTAAGAAAAAAATATGATATTAAAGACGTGATTTCCTCCAGGAACAACAAAAAAGGTAATGCAAATGAGATTTTTTTTTTCTGTTGAAATATTGCCCTTAAAAAATCAAATAAAGTGGTGGGGATCCTAACTCATAATGTTAAAGTTTTTCACTTAATTTTGAGTAGTTGTCTTTTTTTCATAAAGTGGTAAAAACATGCACATTTTCTGACGAAGAGAAATAAAGAAATTAAGGAAATAGGGTGACAAAGCCAAGAAGACACGGGGAGCTGTCGCTTTAAGAAACTGAAGAACTGAGCACGAGAAGTTAAGCCTGGTCCTCCTGGACAGAGTGACACCAGTCTTCAGTACCCGTCCTCCCCGGAAGAGGCCGGAACGCCGACCACATGTAAGTTTGTACAGATAAATCATCCAACACATCAGCATTGTTACACAACAGCAAACACACACCCACACAGACACACAACATGGATAGAAATTAGATGTTACCAAAATATAAAAAAAACATGACAGGATAAAGCAAGCTAACAACATGAATTGCAACATGGACCATTGACACTAGTCGTGCATGGGCTGTCCTTTAAGGGTTCCTTTAGGCTTGTGTAGTGGAAAAAGAATTGTTTAGTATTGAAAACCCATCACCTCCTGAAAACATTAAAGGTGCAGGGCTTAAAGTTCAGAATCCTGTTTTAGTTTCACAGGTTGAGGACTCAAACATGTCCCGAAATGACTTTAAGTCAGAAACTGTTTTCCTGTGCCAGAATCTGTAGGAAGACTAGAATCCCCTTGGTGTGTATGTCATTATCATTATACACTCATCAGGTTTTCAGATGAGAGTATAAGTTGTAATGCCCAGATGGCATCAGGAGGCTGGGCCTGTAACAGGACAAAAAAAATTTAGTGTGCTTTTCCATGAGGGTAGAGATGGAGTCTTTGCCCCAAATATGTTGAAAAACTCTGGAACTAGGTTTGACTCCTATAAAGAACTAGCATTATGTGCCTAGATCAGCTCATTCCTCACTGTATTCAGTTTGATCTAAATTATGCAATCCATAATGTGACGTGCAATTCCATAATCCAGACTGAGCTTCCAAAATGAATCCGTCTCCCAGATCTGGACTGGTCCAACATCCCACCAAGCACTCTCTGAAACCAAAGCTGAAAGAATATGAGAAAAAAAAAGAACAGCTATGATGTGTTGAACTGCCATCAGCCACCCACTGATGTGAATCAGAAGAAGCACCTCCAGCAACTCCCTATGTTTGCAGCTGGAAGCACATACTGAACTCCCGGTGCCCCAGAATACCTATTGGTGTGTTAAATGAGGGGGTCAGGGGGCAGCGTGTGTTGTATCTGCTGGGGCTGCAGAGGGGGGGGCAGCTGCAGGGGCAGAAGAGCCTCCACCATGTTGTGGCAATGTGGTGGGGGTGTTCCCTCGTTGCTGGAGCTCTCGGCCACGTCACCCCCATGGAAGAAATAGTCGCTCTGCACGATGAATGTCTCGATGACGGCCTGGTTGAGCTTCGTGGTGGACAGTGTGTCCCTGTTCTCAAAGTCAGGACGCATGAGGGTGGGCCAGAAGCAGATGGACAGGTTGTCGGCTGTCATCAGGGTGGTCTTGCTATGCTGGCTCACCCTGACCAGGGAACAAATCCACATAACACAACCGTTAGAATAAACATGTACGAGCCATCAGATTTTATACACAAATAATTGCTGCTAGTACCAAATGTATGAGTGTGACAGTGGGACACAGGAAACGGTCCAACAAGAATTCAAAGCTAAGTAATAATGATCCAATAAGAAGAAAACTGCACTAAACTTAACAGCAGAAGTCGTGCAGAATAATGTTCATGTCTATGTTAATTAAATAATAAGAAACATATCTGGGATCTAGACAAGTGTTTCTCAACCCTGGTCCTCACCGCCCCCCTGCTCTGCATGTTTTAGATGTGCCTCTATTCCAGAACAGCTGATTCAAATGATTGCATGACCATCAAGTATTGCAGAAGCCTGTTAATGACCCAGAGATACAATTCAGGTGTGTGGCAGAATAGAAATACCTAAAACATGCAGGACAGGGGGGCGGTGAGGACCAGGGTTGAGAAACACTGTTCTAGGAGATTCTAGAGGTGTTCCTGTGTCACCCTGAAGTGAGAGAAGTCACTGGAAGCTCATCATTTATGGAATCAGAAAGATTTTTGCCTGTCAAATGTCACCAATTTTGATTGAGATTGCACATGTGTGGCTTACATAATTTCTTTTCCACACAATATATAACACAATATATTTTAATTTATTTTCAGATACATAATTTCTTTTTGCAAATGAATTAACACAAAGCTTTAAACTTTTACAGCCACAATCATTAATCATATTAACCAATTGTTGAAATAATCTTCTGCTAATTTAGAAATCAAAATCGATAAACAGACTTGCAAAGTTTTAGAACAACCTGGTTCAAATTCAGTAAAAAATCTATTATGTTTTGCTGTCCAATTATAAATCACTAAATAATCAATCCTCACTGTATTGATTGATGCAGCAGAAAGAGCACGAGCGTTTTACATAATATTAAAAGGATTTTTAGCTTCACTTTGGTGGAAATGATCAAGGCTTCACTTAAATGGATCCTGTTGTTGTACTTTGGGAAATAAAATATTTATTTTCCTATTGAAAATACAGGAACTGAATTATTTTTATTTGCTTTTTCTTGGGCTGCACAGTGGCAGCCCAACCCTGGTGTAAAGTGTCAAAGATAACCATTGACACTTTACACAAGAGGGCAAGTCATAAAATCTCAGTCCTTTGCAGGGCAACATAAAGACCTGTGTTGCCCTGCGAAGGACAACACAGGTCTTTGTTGTCCTTCGCAGGGCAACACCTAAGGAGAATTTAGAGACCAATCAACCTAACAGTCATGTTTTTGGACTGTGGGAAGAAGATGGAGTACCTGGAGAGAACCCACGCATGCACAAAGAATCCAAGACCTTCTTGCTGCAAGGCATCAACATTACCACCCACCAACAGGTCACCAATAGTTCTGATACCTAACTCTTTCCCTTCCACTTTAGATTCAGGTTACATAACCTGAATCTAAAGTGGAAGGGACAAATGAGGGATTCTTTGCTATTGGTAATAAGATGGATATAGACTCATTGCCAAATTGGGATTTTATCTGTTTCCAAATACGTATAGTACTGTGGATGATACAGTTATTGTTATATGCCGAGGTGTCTATAGTTGTTGGTGACAAAATAAGAGCACCAATTTCATGAGGGCTGCAGTCAGTCTTCCTTTTCCATTATGATTGCCTTGGATTGTGTAAAATTGCGATCTAGCCAAATTGTAATAGTGCGAAGCACACAAGAGTAATAGTAAAATAAAAAGTTTGGGAGGGCCAGTCCGCCCTTCAATTTTGCCTTGCAAAGGTGAGTTTTACTAATTCGGTGCATTTTATAGTCCCATAGAAATGGAATGATTATAGAGTCAAGTTTCTTTAAAAAAAATTCTTAGGTAAAAAGATAGGAATATTTTGAAACAGGTAAAGGATCTGAAGGAGAAAGAAAATGGAAAATGGAGCCAGATAAAAACTTCCCCAAGGTCGCCATCAGGGGGCAGCAAAGTAGGAGGAAAAGACCAAAGTTGAACCTTCAGCAGCTTACTGGCTTTCTGCTAAAAATCAAGCATTGACGTTCAGTTACAACCAGGACACCTCTGGGACATGTTCAGAGGATGTTGATGCCGATTCTGCTGATGTAATCACTGATGATGTGATTAAGATACAAGACACAGACCAGTTGACTTGTTTAGATTCACACCTGGTGCTAAAGTTCCATACGGAGGATCTCTATGAAATGTAGATGCATAAAAATCAAACTTAGTCTAATTTGTGGTCTTTAATCTGAGCTTGCTTCTTAAGAGCATGTTATTGTTTGCATCTCTTGATTTCTTTGTGTGTTTCTCACTGTGTGAAGCTTTTCTTACCTGTTCAGATGTGTCATTATGTATTTGAAGATCTGGTAGTTTATGGGAGGAAACTTCTTCACAATCTCTCGCAACACCTCTAGCCGCTCAATGTAGTCCATGAGTTCTAACAGACACACACACACACAATCATGCATGCACGCACGCACGCACGCACGCACGGAAACTGACATTTTACAAACAGCTTGTTTGTGTGTGTAGATATAAGTATAATCTTATACTTATATCTTAAGTATACTTAAGTATAATTTATTCATTAAAGAGTGAAATACTTATGGCGTTTATTTAATTAATATTTTGATGCATCTGCATCTCACAAATAAAACAAAAATAAGTTTCCAAGAAAAATGCTACATATTAAAAGCATATTTTAATGTATATATTTTCAGATATTAATTTTTTTATAACTATTTTTCTAACTTTAAAGGGGACATATCATGCGTGCAAAATCCACTTTTTTAGCTCTTAAAGGGATCCAGGATTAGTTGAAAATGTTGGCCTAAATGCCACACTACAACACTGTTGGCTTTAAGAGCGCAGTGGGAGAGAGCCGAAAATGTTGTGTTCTCAACATTTTCCTCCAGAAGTCATTTGTACAAGCAAAACTAATGAAGGCTTGAACAGGTGAGTGTTACCTTCACAAGCTAAAAACAAATGTCATGTGGCCAGTTTTTATCCACAAAGCGCCTATGACAGAACAACCCGGCTTGAGAGTGAAAAATGTCTCAAGAAACAGACAGACATCACTGGAAGGTCTTTGGAATGCTAAAGGAGTTCTGTGGCAGTAGTATCAGTGACACTACTGCTGCCTCGTTTACGTCCAGACCAAGACCAGATCCTAAGCAACTGTTACCAGGCCGGACACAGAACTACAGACACTGGAAAAAACATCGGAGAAGCAGTGCTGGGAACTCTTTTAAATGCTAATGGGGCTAGAATACCGGTATTAAATGTAAAACCACAACAGACACCGGACGAAGACCAAACCCTAAACATTTTGACTTGTTTACTTGCAATCTTGGCAAAACTGAACTTGGACTACAAAATTGCTGCAAGGAAAATAAGTGTTGGATTTACAAAACTGAATAGCCATGACCTCATTTAGCAAATCCACAGCAAATACGGTGACATCATAGATAAGAAAAAGATTAAAGTGAAAAATTAAGAAACTGAAAAATATAACCCAAAATGAGTATAAAGATATCTACACAGAACTGGGAGAGAATATTTTTTTTTTTGCACTCCTTGGCACTCAAAGTATGCAAAAAATGTATAAAAAAGGATTCATAATTAGTTGTAACAATAGACTTAATCTGTGTCCGGTCCGGTAACAGCTGTTCAGTTCTAGTGTTGATTAGTGCACACAATTTCTTACATCCTCCCACAGCATCACAGCCTCTTCAAAATGTCTGGTTAAATTTTATTTTTCTTGGGAATTTACCCAAGAAAAATCAGTGGTCAGTATGTGTTGAGCACATACTGACCTCTTCCAGTATCAAGAGGGATTCCCCAAAATTCTGTTACAGGGAGGCATCAGTTTCCTCTCTCTATGGAAACAATGAATACAGCAAAGCAATTAGCTCCAAATGACGCTAAAAAGACAGCAAAGCTTACTTTAGACATACATTTTGTGTTGATCCTGAGGCCCTGGCTGTTGTGAAATATTTTGATTTAAAACCAGCAACAGATTTCATAGGAAATAAATGAATAATTAGTTAATACAGATTACAAGACTGACTTGGGAATATCAGCTAATTATATTTAGAATTTACTGAAATAACATTTTTAACTAACAGTTTTATTTGAAACAGGAAATTGAAATGCGAGATGTTTTTTTTTAAACAATAGTTGTCTCAGCAGACAACTATTGTCTTTTTTTTCCTGTTTTTTTTTGTTATTTCCTTTGTTTCTCTGATCAGTCCACTGCAGTATCTGTTCAGCTGATACTTTTTTTTCTTTGGTTTACTTATTAAACGGACAGAAACAAAGACCAGCATCTCCATGATCATTTTTGAAGCTCCTGTCTCTACATTGGGCATTGATTTGATAGTAGCATTGAGGCTTCTGCTTCTGTTAGTAGTGTGTGCTAGCTATTAGCTGCCTTCTTGAGGATATAACTGTACTGCGTGTTTTGAAATTAATTATCGCGTTTTGTTTTTGAAATTTTTGCCTTGGGGAATACATGCAAGTGCATTCAGTGACGTCCTTGATGCTCCATTAGCTAACTCCTTAATTATGTTTTGGCTTTGTTTACTTCATTCATACCGTGGTAGCTTTAATATTTTAAAAGGTATCTGGCATGCATGGATACTATAGTTAAACTACGGTCCATATTGTAGGCAGTTGGTATGGATCCACTTTTATACACCATAAGTGAATCATTTACATGGAAAAAGGAAGGATTTAAAAGCATGATATATCCACTTTAATCTCACCATTTGAAAGACAAAAGTCTGAATTCTGAGATTTAGCTCAGAAATGTTTATTTTGTTTGTTTTTTTCAGTGACATAAACAGAAGTGTTGATTTAAGTGTTTAAGTATATATTAAAACATATACTTAAATATGTAAACATATACTTAAAAAAGTATATGTTTTAATATACTTGTACATTAAAACATGACAAGTATAATCCTTATTTGATTTATCCATTTTAGGATCACATATATTGGAAAACTGATGCAGAGCAAGCTTTTCACTTTGCCTCATGTTAACAGGAATAGAGTTTGGTTTAATCCAAGAGCTGCTGCATTTCACAACTTTACAAACAATGAAGTAGTGTGATTTTTTTTTCACACTCTGGATTTCTGAATGTTTGTTGAACTTTAAACATCCAATAAAAAGCTTGACCTTCAGGTTTCTACCTTCTAAACCTTAAGAGAGAAGTCAGAAATGTAGTAGGCAGAAATGTCTGTTGTTAATGGAGTACTGGTGGTTCTTACTTGCAGCTTCCACCAGCTCTGGGTGCAGGCTGTAGGGGATCAGAGGGTCAGGCAGGTCAGCAAAGAAAGCCTTCAGCGCTCCAGCAACAGCATTCACTGCCAGGTCCATCTCTCCAAAATCAATGCTGTGATCTGCACAGAGAAACATGACACAGCAGCAGAGAAGGTTTATTCTTTGCAACACAACATGGAGAAGTGCCTTGTCCAGAAAAGGCTTTACTGTATCTATCGACTTAAGGAGGTGTAAGCCAGACATTCAAGGCGATCATAATAAATGGGGAAAGGGTTAGGGCTCACTAAAATATGACAATAGAAGATTGAAAAAACATTGCCTGGTCTGATGAGTCTCTATTTCTGCTGCGACATTCGGATGGTAGGGTCAGAATTTGGCATCAACAACATGAAGGCATGGATCCATCCTGCCTTGTATCAACAGTTCAGGCTGGTGGTGGTGCAATGGTGTGGGTGATATTTTCCTGGCACACTTTGGGCCCATTAGTACCAACTGAGCATCATGTCAATGTCACAGTCTACCTGAGTATTGTTGCTGACCATCTCCATCCCTTTATGACCACAGTGTACCCATTCTCTGATGGCTATTTCCAGAAGGACAACGAGCCATGTCATAAAGCACGAATCATCTCAGACTGGTTTCTTGAACACGACAATAAGTTCACTGTACTCGAATGGCCTTCACAGTCACCAGATCTCAATCCAATAGGGAATGGGAAATTTGTATCATGGATGTGCAGCCGACAAATCTGCAGCATCTGTGTGATGCTATCATGTCAATATGGACCAGACTCTGAGGAATGCTTACAGTACCTTGATGAATCTATGCCACGAAGGATTAAGGCGGTTCTGAAGGCAATATGGGGTTCAACCTGGTACTAGAAAGGTGTACCTGATAAAAGCAGACATTCTTACTTTTGTATAATATTTAAATCAAACTTTTAATAGACAAAAATAAATAATATATTGTTGCATAATATCTTTAATCTTCAGCCAGATGCTGGATGGCATCCCCTCTGTCTATTGACTGAGAGGATGGACTCACCTGTCTGTCATGTCTGTCCCCCTCTCTGTTTCATAATAGTATGATCCCATATCTTCACACGTGATTGGCCACAGGCACATGCAGAGAAGGAGAGGAGGAGTATTGAGCCTATTTTTCTTTATCTGTGTGTCAGGAAGCCTGGTTGTCCCACTCAACAATATATTTATCTAAATATAACAATTTAGATTTAAATTAGTCTAACTGCCTTTGGTCTAATAATGACTGAACAGATTCTAAGTGCCTCTGCCTCCATGTTTTGTTTTGTTTTGTAATTTGCAAATTTTATTGAAAATTATTTTCCATACAAGTGTTCATCCAAACTTTTTTGTTTTTTTTATAAATGTTCTACATTGCCAAGAGAAGCTGCACATGCATTCTGTACCTGCATTGGACAAAACAATTTTGCTATTCTGTATATTACCCAATCTACCCATACACTTACTAATTAAAACGAAAAAAGAAAAGAAAAATTCAAAATCCAGTTTTCTTGTCTGTTGTTCTCTTCCAGGTCATGCCAATTTGAAATCTCTTCTCACTGAAAATGAACTGTAAGCAAACTATTTACAGTCTGTAGCACCATAGAATACCCCAAACCAACAGTATTATTCAACAAAGTCTGATCTTCATGGTGAAATAAAACCCTGCTGTGTCTTTTCCACATTGCCTCCAACATTTTGTATCTTGGTATTTTCTTTGTGCTGGTGTAATGAAATATCTTACAATATTCTCCCAGCCAAACTCTCTCCACGAAAGGGAAAAATATGTTTTCCGTTGTTACCCATATATGTCCTCCCAGCTCTCCTGTGACAGTCCACAGTGAGCCTCTTTTTCCCATCTTACTTTTATGCATGTTGTATTGCTTTTCTTCAAATTTTCCAATCCTGTGCACAATTTAGAAATTATTTTCTTCCCCACCTTCGATTCATTTGCTGAAATAAACATCGTAACTAAGTGAGTTGAGATTCCAACTCAATCGTCGTATGTTTCGGACTATAAGCCGCTATTTTTTTCCTACACTTTGAACCATGCGGCTTATAGCCCGGTGCAGCTTTTCTGTGGATTTTTCATCAACCACCAGAGGGCTCTTTAGCAGAAAGTGAATCATTGGAAGTCAAAATTAGAAATCAAAGAAGAAAGTGTTGATTTTCATTTTGAACAAGTCATGCTAGCAGGAGGCACGATGGAAAAATGTTTTGTGCAAGCGTATGTTTTCCACGCTCCTTCAACCTTCCTTCGGGGAAGAGGGGGATGGGGGGGGCGATTTATGTTTTTTCGCATCCACCTGAATAATGTGTAGTTGCGCCACTGGGGCTATTGATCTGGCAGTACAGATTGGTAGCTGCTGCACGTCAGCTTGGCGTGAACGAATCCATGGTTTGGCGTTGGACACGCAGGGCTGCGTCCTTAATAGGAGATTAAGGCCCTCTGCTGCGTCCTTGTGGAAAACCGAGAGCGGCAGAGATACCAGTGGTTTATAGCCCGGAGTGGCTTAAACATGTACGTTTGTTATGGACCTTTTTTAAAAAAAAAAAAAAAAACTTTGTGGGTGTGTGTTATAGTGAGGTGCGCTCTATAAATATGGTAAATTTATCTTTTTATTTTATTTTATTTTTTCAAAATATCTTTATAGAAATTTTTGCAGTTTAGACAAATAGCTTGAACATTCTGCATGGCAGCAGTAGAAGTGGTACTGTTCAGGCCAAAATAAAATACAAACAGAAATCAACAAAATGCCTCTCACCATCCTGGTTCTAATGCAGCCCATCACATATTCCACATATCATCTTTATATTGAGATATTAAATTCAACAGTGTATGTCCTCTAATAGAATTGCCTTTGGGAACTCCAGCTAACATGTTCTTCAGTCACTTGTACCGTCTTCTGGGATGTTCAGATCTTTGACATACTTAATGAAGGGATTCCAGATGAACTCAAACAGATCCTGTTTGCCCTTTAATACATATGTAATCTATTCCAGAGGGAGGACAGATCCATTTCCATATTTGACTTGTTATTGAAGCCCATCGGTCATTTGACAGGTTAAAATTCACACCCTTGACTGATGCACATGGGCAGACATTATAGACTTTACGCAAAAAGTTAATCACAGAGGCAACTAAAATCAATTAATAATTTTTAAAAATCCTTTCTGAATATCATCTCATGGACACTGAACTAAATGCGTCTTGCTGACCAGGAGCTGACAGCGTGTTGAAGAGTTATGGACATGAAGCTTTGGAGCGCATCTGGTTCAGAAGCTAATTAAAAACCTTTGGTTGAAATGGCGCCTTTAATTTCAGTCTCCATTACAGACCAGAGAAAACTAAAGATAATACAATGTTGTATTAATCCATTTATAGTCTAAACAGAGAAGCCGGCAGTTCATCTCGAGGAAATAAATAAAGGTGCAAAAGTTAATTAGACCATAACACGCGCAGTGCGCGGCACAACTAATGCGGACGCGGCTGCGAAGGATTAAACTTAACTCACTCTGCGGTTTTAATAAATGGAGCTGGAAGACGATACCCTACCGCGTCCAGAAGAAGAGCGGCGCTCAGGAGGAGCGTGGCAGAGTAAGATCTGTCCGTTTCGGGGAAGCAAAACCACGCAAAAAAATTTAAAAATAAATGAATAAAAAAAAATCCTCGTAAAAGTGCAAGTCCGGACCGCGCACAGGGAAAAAAAAGTTCAATTGATCGGTCCAACTGACCGATGAACTAGCGCAGAGTTCTATGCAGATGCGAGGAGGACTACAGATAAATTAATTATTAACACACAACTGAACAATTTTAGAAAGTTCACTAATGAACTTGTGACTAACAAAAGAACTTCCAAGAGTGGGGTCTCCATTTTGACCCTTTTTGAGCCATGATGGAAAACCTGCCCGAAAAGGTTTCCTCTCCCTGCCAGAGGGAGTAGGCCTGTTACATTCAGCTTTGTTCATATTTACTCCACTGCTCTAAAGTTCACAAAAAAGGGGAAGATGCCCTGACCCCAGTGAAAAAATTCCCTCAGGAAAAAATTCTGTTAACTTGACCCGAGTGATCATTCACTAAACCCCTTGTTTCTCCCCTCAAACTTGAATAGACCCATTCAAAAAAAACTAAAAGATCTTAAATACCTCTTTTAAAAGGCAGTGGTCCTTAAATCTTACCTTGACTTCTCTTAAAACAATGCAGTCATTCTTTGTATCCTTTTACTGTATCTCTGGGTGTCTGTCCTTTCTTGGCCCCGATGGTCTTCCAAGTTAGGCATCTGATATTCTCCAAGCTGTTCTCCACTGACCTGGTCACCGCCACCTGCAGCCTTCACTCCGCCATGTCTTTGGTCGCTTCCTCAGCCATGTTGTAGTGCGCTGAGGAAGTGCGCGTTTCTACGAGGCATCTCCCTCGTAGAAACACGCGCAGGCTCGCCGGGAATGGCATCTGGAACCATATGTTCTTCCCCCACAGAACTCTTTTCACTTCCACTACTCCTTTCGTTTCTACAGCACCTCCGGGGCATAGTCATGATCCAGAAAAACTTTCTTCCCCTCCTACATGAATCCCTTCTTCTGCTATGCCTTCTTTATAATCTCTTCTTTCACTCTGAAGCTCATAAATTTTGCCACTATAGATCTTGATGGTGAATCCGGGATGCAGATCTAAAGCCTGATGAGTTCTAGATCTGGAAGGGAAAAGACGGCTTCTGATCCAGTTTCTCTCTCAAAAGGTTCTCTATGTAACGGATCCTTTTTGCATTCTGCTGGTTTTATTGATTGATCAGGCTGTGACATGGTTTGTCTTTAAAAGGATGGTTTCTCGATTTATTCTGACGAGAACAACATATAGAAAATAACTGTGTAATAGGTTGCCTGCTCCAAGTCCTCTCCCGCAGGACAACATGACAAAAGGCGGCAGGGACCATGTCTCACAACTTTCAAATATGCAAAATAAACCTTTTGTATACAACATATCTGATGAGAACAAACAGAAAACAACCATTTTAAAGGCTCCCCGCTCCAAGTCTTACACAAAACAAAAGTACATAAAAAATTTTACTTAATAGATCTATAAATAAACTGAATGTATTTAGATGAAAAATAAACAGCACACACCTCTCCCACAGGACAACATGACAAAAGGTTAAAACAATGACAAAGTTGTTTCAGTCAGATAAGGAGCAAGACAAATAATAAAAAAAGACATTTTCTGTAATTATAACATAAGAGAAATACAACCAGGTTACATCTATAAATTCCGTCATTGATCTGGTGCTATGGATTAACTGGTGGCTAAATTAACTGGTTGAAACCTATGCACACCGCAGATGTTTCGAAATTGTAGGTGGCTGTGTCGATGCCTGCTGAAAAATGCTACTTGTGCGACAAAACTATTTGCAAAACTTTACTATAAATCCCATTTGACACATACATGTTTAATGTCACATGTGGAAATTATGTTTCAAACCAACTTTCTACAGAGCAGCATTCAGTGTTCTTCGAAAACACTGCATTTGAGCATAACCAGATCAATGAGTAGCTTTTCTCTCTTGCTCTTGGTGAAGGCGGACGCTTTTTTCCTCTGCTCCCTCCCTGCCCATGCCTGCCCTGCTTGCTCTGTTTTTGTCCTGTCTTTTTCTATATTTTTGGAGCCCTTCTTTGCACATCATCCAAATCTACAAATTATGGATCTGGTCAACCGATCTCTCAATGCAATTGATCAAATTTCCGACGAGAAGTCTGGGCACAGGAGAGCCCTCTTGTCCTGCAGGGACACACCCAGTGGGATTCACCCTGGATTTATTCATAATGACAGGATTTCTGCTGTTTGGAGCTTGTGGATTCCTGGATTATCGACAAATTTGTGACGGACTTGGCTGAACTAGCAAACACTCAGACTGTTGGTGTGGACAGAGACGAGGACTGAGATGTATTGGAGAGACTTTAGGGAAGATTGAAATGTATAAACTTCCCGACCTAAGACATTCTGTTTATGAATTGGCTTTCCCCGTGTGGCCTTGGAAGGGTTGCATATCTCTAATCTCCTTGAAGATATGTAAACACAACGCTCCTTCCCACCTCACCACCTCCAGTTTCCATGGAGCTGTGGAGCTGAGCGCTCCTATGGACATCATTCCTCGATAACAAACACCTCTGTCGGACTATGCCAGGGACCACAGCCACCTGGCTTCATGGCCTTTTGATGTCACCGCATTCACTCATGTCTTTGTTTTGCCCCTTTGTTTTGTCTGAATGTTGCCATCTGCCCTAATGTGACCGTTCCTCTTTTCCTTTGGTTTGTTATTTTGTTTGTATTTCCTTTTAACTCATGTAGAGCACTTTGAATTGCCTTGTTGCTGAAAATGTGCTATATAAATAAAATTACCTTACCTTACCTTACCACAATCCCATTCACATTCAGGTTGACCAGAATAAATTAATTCCAACTCATCAATAGCCGGTGTTCTGTCAGATCAGCATACGCTGTCAGATCGTCATAAGCTTAGCACGAACTCACGGCTATATCTGTCAGAGACGTCATTACCATATGATTTTATTTAATCAGCAACATAGAATCATGACGTAGATCGTCATACACTTTGCAGCTGTATGGCATCCTGACTTAGCGGTTAAATAGGTTAATGAGTTTTACACGGACGTGTGTTGTAGTTGACTGCAGCTGCAGTTAGGCCCTGCTTTAAATACACTTTGAAACCACGACAACGCATGTATATCTATCTAGCTATCATTGAAAACAATTTAATGACTTATTTTTGTCATAACTTGTTGCGTATGCTGAACTGACAACTCCTCTGAAGGTTGGACTTCTTAATGCTCATGCACAGGCATGCATATTCACTGCATGCATGCTATTCTGACAGCATATGGTAATCTGATAGAACATCGCAATGTAAACCTAAGTGGCTAGTTTCTGCTTTTTGTAACCAGCACTGATCAGAAAAACATAGGAATTGGCTCCCAAGTACCTGTAGTGTGAGTTGCTCAACACTTCTAGCCGAGTGTGTGTTGTTGGCTCAGATCCTGTAAAGCAACCGCACTTCCTGAACGTTTTTTAAGCGATACTACCCACAGGAAATGTCACTAAACAATGAGGTAGGTGTCATCATATTTAATAAAATTTAAATCACATTCCTGATGGTATTGCTTGTGGTGTTTATGTGTACAAATAGAGAGGAATATAAAGTAATCTCGATAAGTTGTACTGCAAAAACATGTCATCTAAATGATATAAAGTTAACAGCCAATGTTATAGTTGGTGGTGATATCCAAATTGAGAAGTCAGAATTATAACAAGTTCCTACATTGTAATATCAGATAGACTATGAGCCATATCTACAGTATTTGTCCGTGTGTTCTCTACTGGAGAACAGTTTACAGGCTGTTGACAAGGGGAAATAAACTTAAAAACAAAACGAGCCCCATTAAGACTTGAATTAACTGGTGACAGTCAAACAGGGTCCTCAACCCAGATGTTCGTAAAAAATTAGGTGACTGTGTCGTTTCCTGATCAAAACGCGACAAACGGATATGAAAATGTCTCTACTTTCTCTAAGATCTCTTCAAAACATAATAATTCTTTGTATATGAAGGAATATTGAAGAATATATTGAAAGATCACTAACATATATCACACTTCAAGAGACTGTACTAAACAATCAGAATTTGTACTATCGCCCCAGCATTGTTAGAGTACTGACGATTATTTTACGTTTTCTCAGTCTTATATTGATTGACAAGTTCTGCAAACTTATCAATAAATGTAAACAGTTCTGATATCATGCAAACTAATTCATTGCTCATTTAATGGAAGCCACATTATTTCGTTTGCACCTTAAGACATCTCTGGGCTGGAGACGCAAAGCTGTGCAACTTGTTAATCTGACAATATTCTTACAATTAAAGTTTGTCTGGCAAACCTGTCAAAAAATATTACCTCCAAAACATTGGCAGCAAGTGAATATTATTTTTTAGACAATAAAATAAACTGGCCTAAAAAGTGAATCAGAAGAAAGTGCTAACTAAACTCGTACCAGCGGTCCCTGAGTTCCGAGTACTCCGAGTACTCCGAGTACTCGGTTCATGAATCAAGGGGGGAGTTCATTTAAAATCAGTGTTGAAGTCGTAAGCATCACCTGTATAAACGGTAGAGAGGCTGATGTCGACAGGAACAGGCTGGAAATGAACCTTACTGGGTTTATCTTTGACTGTTTTCTGCAGCTTCTCAAGTTCCTCTGTTTCATGCAGCTCCTCTGTTTCTCCAGGCTAGCCAAATTGCTGCCGCAGTTGATGAACCTGGTAACTTTTCAGATGTTCTTCGTTAACGTGACATAAATAGGTTATAATGATTTTCATTCAGTCAGGACTTTACGCTGACTCTAGCCACATGCGTCACAGGTAGATTCTAGAAAAGCATTGATTAATGCCTCGTTTTAAAATTAGTTAACTGGACTTGTAGCCATTATTTTGTGCCCAGGTGGCTGGACACCAAACGGCACCCATCTAACAGACACTTAGCGCTTTAAGATTAACTGGTGACACTTTCATAGTCTCCATTTGAGTGAAGACTTTAACCCATTCCTGATGTAAAAGTATACAAGACAATTGTTTTACATTGTCTCTTATGGTTGAGTATTAGGATCACTTCATGGGAAAATAAAGATCTTTAATTAAATTATGAGAAAAAATATCAATGATAAGGAAGAAATGACAGATCTGCAGTACCCATGTCTATGAACTAAAAAATAAGCTATAACATGTTACAAAAACAGTGTTTAAAATTTCGCTACTGTTTCTGTGAATATCTATTTGAAATATACAATATGAGGGAGATGCACATTAAATGCACAACAATACCAGTTTAGACTTTGAGCAACTTGCTAAAACTGTATTGTGTAACATTAAATCATGCTTGGCTGCAACTGTATCCATGGCAGCTCTTTTTCTATTCAGTGTTTGTAGCTTGTAGCTCCGCTCCTGCTACTAGTAGCTTCACCATCAGTTCAGCGTTAAACCAGCTAATGACGTTGCTGTGATTCACTTTGTCTGGTATTTTTGAACATATGTTTTGGCAGTTCTGTGATCATGTCAAAGCAGCAACTTGTATTATTTTTTTTATTTCTGTTTGAAGGCTGTCCCCTTCCATGGAAGGAAAACAGAAAATCGCTCTTATAAACATGTAATTACTAAAATCATGATACCCTGACTTTGTATCCCTCTGAAAAATGAACCCATTTAAATAAAGAAAACCCTCCATGGTGATACCACGATAGAGAGCGTTCATTTTATAGCAGTAACACCGGAGCTGCACGTGGTCCGGTATGAAACGGGTGTGATAGAACAACACAGCACTTTTAAATTTCAATAATCAGAATACCGAAATTGTTTCCGTTGTTTTGAAAGGTTTTTGTCAGTCTGCCTTTTCCCCATCGATACGTTTCCCGACTGCCCTGCACCTTAGGGGGTTAAAAATAATAATTAAAAAAATTAATTAATTTTTAATAATTAATTTATGCACATCGCGTAAAACTGAAACAGGAGAAGCGGGACATAAAACGGAGCGTCGAACTAGATGTGAATTATGGCATAAAAACAGAGAATCCGACGCTGAACAGTGAAAAATCAACACATGATGTGAAACATGACAATTAGGTGGCGCAGCAGGTGATGAGGGAAGATTAATGATGGTGAGTGACAATAAATGATAAGTGATGCCCCTCCTGAAAGCTCTAGTTTGCACAATAAATGCCATGTGGGTGAAATTTTATGGATGATACTCTGATGTCTCATTTTCCTGAAGGCAGCATAGAGCTGCACCACCAGAAACAGACAGAAACACTGAAGAGAAGAAGAGTTATGATTAATGTAGTTACAGTTCTATCCATGTTTTAATGTTGCAGAGCTCAGTCGTTTTCCAAATGGATCAATGTTTAAACTGGCATGTTGTTCATCTTTTATCTGGTCATTTTGTGGAATATTTAACAACTAGAAAATGGCACAAAACAAGAATATTTTTCCACTCTGATTGGCT
>NW_006800530.1:37306-44507 GCF_000485575.1 Poecilia formosa
GAGGCATCTCCCTCGTAGAAACACGCGCAGGCTCGCCGGGAATGGCATCTGGAACCATATGTTCTTCCCCCACAGAACTCTTTTCACTTCCACTACTCCTTTTGTTTCTACAGCACCTCCGGGGCATAGTCATGATCCAGAAAAACTTTCTTCCCCTCCTACATGAATCACTTCTTCTGCTATGCCTTCTTTATAATCTCTTCTTTCACTCTGAAGCTCATAAATTTTGCCACTATAGATCTTGATGGTGAATCCGGGATGCAGATCTAGAGCCTGATGAGTTCTAGATCTGGAAGGGAAAAGACGGCTCCTGATCGAGTTTCTCTCTCAAAAGGTTCTCTATGTAACGGATCCTTTTTGCATTCTGCTGGTTTTATTGATTGATCAGGCTGTGACACGGTTTGTCTTTAAAAGGATGGTTTCTCGATTTATTCTGACGAGAACAACATATAGAAAACAACCGTGTTATAGGTTGCCTTCTCCAAGTCCTCTCCCGCAGGACAACATGACAAAAGGCGGCAGGGGACCATGTCTCACAACTTTCAAATATGCAAAATAAACCTTTTGTATACAACATATCTGATGAGAACAACAAACAGAAAACAACCATTTTAAAGGCTGCCCGCTCCAAGTCCTACACAAAACAAAAGTACATAAAAAAATTTACTTAATAGATCTATAAATAAACTGAATGTATTTAGATGAAAAATAAACAGCACACACCTCTCCCACAGGACAACATGACAAAAGGTTAAAACAATGACAGAGTTGTTTCAGTCAGATAAGGAACAAGACAAATAATTAAAAAAAAAGACATTTTGTGTAATTATAACATAAGAGAAATACAACCAGGTTACATCTATAAATTCCGTCATCAATCTGGTGCTATGGATTAACTGATGGCTAAATTAACTGGTTGAAACCTATGCACACCGCAGATGTTTCGAAATTGTAGGTGGCTGTGTCGATGCCTGCTGAAAAATGCTACTTGTGCGACAAAACCATTTGCAAAACTTTACTATAAATCCCATTTGACACATACATGTTTAATGTCACATGTGGAAATTATGTTTCAAACCAACTTTCTACAGAGCAGCATTCAGTGTTCTTCGAAAACACTGCATTTGAGCATAACCAGATCAATGAGTAGCTTTTCTCTCTTGCTCTTGGTGAAAGCGGACGCTTTTTTCCTCTGCTCCCTCCCTGCCCATGCCTGCCCTGCTTGCTCTGTTTTTGTCCTGTCTTTTTCTATATTTTTGGAGCCCTTCTTTGCACATCATCCAAATCTACAAATTATGGATCTGGTCAACCGATCTCTCAATGCAATTGATCAAATTTCTGACAAGAAGTCTGGGCACAGGAGAGCCCTCTTGTCCTGCAGGGACACACCCAGTGGGATTCACCCTGGATTTATTCATAATAACAGGATTTCTGCTGTTTGGAGCTTGTGGATTCCTGGATTATCGACAAATTTGTGACGGACTTGGCTGAACTAGCAAACACTCAGACTGTTGGTGTGGACAGAGACGAGGACTGAGATGTATTGGAGAGACTTTAGGGAAGATTGAAATGTATAAACTTCCCGACCTAAGACATTCTGTTTATGAATTGGCTTTCCCCGTGTGGCCTTGGAAGGGTTGCATATCTCTAATCTCCTTGAAGATATGTAAACACAACGCTCCTTCCCACCTCACCCCCTCCAGTTTCCATGGAGCTGTGGAGCTGAGCGCTCCTATGGACATCATTCCTCAATAACAAACACCGCTGTCGGACTATGCCAGGGACCACAGCCACCTGGCTTCATGGCCTTTTGATGTCACCGCATTCACTCATGTCTATGTTTTGTCCCTTTGTTTTGTCTGAATGTTGCCATCTGCCCTAATGTGACCGTTCCTCTTTTCCTTTGGTTTGTTATTTTATTTGTATTTCCTTTTAACTCATGTAGAGCACTTTGAATTGCCTTGTTGCTGAAAATGTGCTATATAAATAAAATTACCTTACCTTACCACAATCCCATTCACATTCAGATTGACCAGAATAAATTAATTCCAACTCATCAATAGCCGGTGTTCTGTCAGATCAGCATACGCTGTCAGATCGTCATAAGCTTAGCACGAACTCACTGCTATATCTGTCAGAGACGTCATTACCATATGATTTTATTTAATCAGCAACATAGAATCATGACGTAGATCGTCATACACTTTGCAGCTGTATGGCATCCTGACTTATCGGTTAAATAGATTAATGAGTTTTACACGGACGTGTGTGGTAGTTGACTGCAGCTGCAGTTAGACCCTGCTTTAAATACACTTTGAAACCACAACAACGCATGTATATCTATCTAGCTATCATTGAAAACAATTTAATGACTTATTTTCGTCATAACTTGTTGTGTATGCTAAACTGACAACTCCTCTGAAGGTTGGACTTCTTAATGCACATGCACAGGCATGGAACTCACTGCATGTATGCTATTCTGACAGCATATGGTAATCTGATAGAACATCGCAATGTAAACCTAAGTGGCTAGTTTCTGCTTTTTGTAACCAGCACTGATCAGAAAAACATAGGAATTGGCTCCCAAGTACCTGTAGTGTGAGTTGCTCAACACTTCTAGCCGAGTGTGTTTTTGGCTCAGATCCTGTAATGCAACCGCACTTCCTGAACTTTTTTTAAGCGATACTACCCACAGGAAATGTCACTAAACAATGAGGTTGGTGTCATCATATTTAATAAAATTTAAATCACATACCTGATGGTATTGCTTGTGGTGTTTATGTGTACAAATAGAGAGGAATATAAAGTAATGTCGATAAGTTGTACTGCAAAAACATCTAATCTAAATGATATAAAGTTAACAGCCAATGTTATAGTTGGTGGTGATATCCAAATTGAGAAGTCAAAATTATAACAAGTTCCTACATTGTAATATCAGATAGACTATGAGCCATATCTACAGTATTTGTCCGTGTGTCCTCTACTGGAGAACAGTTTACAGGCTGTTGACAAGGGGAAATAAACTTAAAAACAAAACGACCCCCATTAAGACCTGAATTAACTAGTGACAGTCAAACAGGGTCCTCAACGCAGATGTTCGTAAAAAATTAGGTGACTGTGTCGTTTCCTGATCAAAACGCGACAAACGGATATGAAAATGTCTCTACTTTCTCTAAGATCTCTTCAAAACATAATAATTCTTTGTATATGAAGGAATATTGAAGAATATATTGAAAGATCACTAACATATATCACACTTCAAGAGACTGTACTAAACAATCAGAATTTGTACTATCGCCCCAGCATTGTTAGAGTACTGACGATTATTTTACGTTTTCTCAGTCTTATATTGACTGACAAGTTCTGCAAACTTATCAATAAATGTAAACAGTTCTGATATCATGCAAACTAATTCATTGCTCATTTAATGGAAGCCACATTATTTCGTTTGCACCTTAAGACATCTCTGGGCTGGAGACGCAAAGCTGTGCAACTTGTTAATCTGACAATATTCTTACAATTAAAGTTTGTCTGGCAAACCTGTCAAAAAATATTACCTCCAAAACATTGGCAGCAAGTGAATATTATTTTTTAGACAATAAAATAAACTGGCCTAAAAAGTGGATCAGAAGAAAGTGCTAACTAAACTCGTACCAGCGGTCCCTGAGTTCCGAGTACTCCGAGTACTCGGTTCATGAATCAAGGGGGGAGTTCATTTAAAATCAGTGTTGAAGTCGTAAGCATCATCTGTATAAACGGTAGAAAGGCTGATGTCGACAGGGACAGGCTGGAAATGAACCTTACTGGGTTTATCTTTGACTGTTTTCTGCAGCTTCTCAAGTTCCTCTGTTTCATGCAACTCCTCTGTTTCTCCAGGCTAGCCAAATTGCTGCCACAGTTGATGAACCTGGTAACTTTTCAGATGTTCTTCGTTAACGTGACATAAATAGGTTATAATGATTTTCATTCAGTCAGGACTTTACGCTGACTCTAGCCACATGCGTCACAGGTAGATTCTAGTAAAGCATTGATTAATGCCTGGTTTTAAAATTAGTTAACTGGACTTGTAGCCATTATTTTGTGCCCAGGTGGCTGGACACCACACTGCACGATCGAAACTAAACTATGACGACAGCCGAAGGTCCGATAATCCTACCTGTAATTGATTCCCATCTAACAGACACTTAGTGCTTTAAGATTAACTGGTGACACTTTCATAGTCTCCGTTTGAGTGAAGACTTTAACCCATTTCTGATGTAAAAGTATACAAGACAATTGTTTTACATTGTCTCTTATGGTTGAGTATTAGGATCACTTCATGGGAAAATAAAGATCTTTAATTAAATTATGAGAAAAAATATCAATGATAAGGAAGAAATGACATAGATCTGCAGTACCCATGTCTTCTGAAAATGAACTAAAAAATAAGCTATAAGATGTTACAAAAACAGTGTTTAAAATTTTGCTACTGTTTCTGTGGATATCTATTTGAAATATCATACAATATGAGGGAGATGCACATTAAATGCACAACAATACCAGTTTAGACTTTGAGCGACTTGGTAAAACTGTATTGTGTAACATTAAATCATGCTTGGCTGCAACTGTATCCATGGCAGCTCTTCTTCTATTCAGTGTTTGTAGCTTGTAGCTCCGCTCCTGCTACTAGTAGCTTCACCATCAGTTCAGTGTTAAACCAGCTGATGACGTTGCTGTGATTCACTTTGTCTGGTATTTTTGAACATATGTTTTGGCAGTTCTGTGATCATGTCAAAGCAGCAACTTGTATTATTTTTTATTTCTGTTTGAAGGCTGCCCCCTTCCATGGAAGGACAACAGAAAATCGCTCTTATAAACATGTAATTACTAAAATCACGATACCCTGACTTTGTATCCCTCCGAAAAATGAACCCACTTAAATAAAGAAAACCCTCCATGGTGATACCACGATAGAGAGCGTTCATTTTATAGCGGTAACACCGGAGCTGCAAGTGGTCCGGTATGAAACGGGTGTGATAGAACAACACAGCACTTTTAAATTTCAATAATCAGAATACCGAAATTGTTTCCGTTGTTTTAAAAGCTTTATGTCAGTCTGTCTTTTCCCCATCGATACGTTTCCCGACTGCCCTGCACCTTAGGGGGTTAAAAATAATAATAATAATAAAAAAAAACCGACGCACACATCGCGTAAAACTGAAACAGGAGAAGCGGGACATAAAACGGAGCGTCGAGCTAGATGTGAATTATGGCATAAAAACAGAGAATCCGACGCTGAACAGTGAAAAATCAACACATGATGTGAAACATGACGATTAGGCGACGCAGCAGGTGATGAGTGAAGATTACTGATGGTGAGCGTCAATAAACAATAAGTGATGCCCCTCCTGAAAGCTCTAGTTTGCACAATAAATGCCATGTGGGTGAAATTTTATGGATGATTCTCTAATGTCCCATTCTCCTGAAGGCAACACAGAGCTGCACCACCAGAAACAGAAACACTGAAGAGAAGAAGAACTATGATTAATGTAGTTACAGTTCTATCCATGTTTTAATGTTGCAGAGCTCAGTCATTTTGCAAATAGTCAAATAGTTCAAAGTTTCAACTGGCATGTTGTACATCTTTTATCTGGTCATTCTGTGGAATATTTAACAACTAGAAAATGGCACAAAACAAGAATATTAACAAGAATATTTTTTCCACTCTGGCTGCTGTTAGGCCTACTGATTTTAAGTTGAATGTTCATTGCATTTTTTGTAAACACCTGTGAAAATAATTTCTATTCCCATGGCTTTTTTGTTCTCTGGGAAATTATTTTTGATNAAATAAAGATCTTTAATTAAATTATGAGAAAAAATATCAATGATAAGGAAGAAATGACAGATCTGCAGTACCCATGTCTATGAACTAAAAAATAAGCTATAACATGTTACAAAAACAGTGTTTAAAATTTCGCTACTGTTTCTGTGAATATCTATTTGAAATATACAATATGAGGGAGATGCACATTAAATGCACAACAATACCAGTTTAGACTTTGAGCAACTTCCTAAAACTGTATTGTGTAACATTAAATCATGCTTGGCTGCAACTGTATCCATGGCAGCTCTTTTTCTATTCAGTGTTTGTAGCTTGTAGCTCCGCTCCTGCTACTAGTAGCTTCACCATCAGTTCAGCGTTAAACCAGCTAATGACGTTGCTGTGATTCACTTTGTCTGGTATTTTTGAACATATGTTTTGGCAGTTCTGTGATCATGTCAAAGCAGCAACTTGTATTATTTTTTTTATTTCTGTTTGAAGGCTGTCCCCTTCCATGGAAGGAAAACAGAAAATCGCTCTTATAAACATGTAATTACTAAAATCATGATACCCTGACTTTGTATCCCTCTGAAAAATGAACCCATTTAAATAAAGAAAACCCTCCATGGTGATACCACGATAGAGAGCGTTCATTTTATAGCAGTAACACCGGAGCTGCACGTGGTCCGGTATGAAACGGGTGTGATAGAACAACACAGCACTTTTAAATTTCAATAATCAGAATACCGAAATTGTTTCCGTTGTTTTGAAAGGTTTTTGTCAGTCTGCCTTTTCCCCATCGATACGTTTCCCGACTGCCCTGCACCTTAGGGGGTTAAAAATAATAATTAAAAAAATTAATTAATTTTTAATAATTAATTTATGCACATCGCGTAAAACTGAAACAGGAGAAGCGGGACATAAAACGGAGCGTCGAACTAGATGTGAATTATGGCATAAAAACAGAGAATCCGACGCTGAACAGTGAAAAATCAACACATGATGTGAAACATGACAATTAGGTGGCGCAGCAGGTGATGAGGGAAGATTAATGATGGTGAGTGACAATAAATGATAAGTGATGCCCCTCCTGAAAGCTCTAGTTTGCACAATAAATGCCATGTGGGTGAAATTTTATGGATGATACTCTGATGTCTCATTTTCCTGAAGGCAGCATAGAGCTGCACCACCAGAAACAGACAGAAACACTGAAGAGAAGAAGAGTTATGATTAATGTAGTTACAGTTCTATCCATGTTTTAATGTTGCAGAGCTCAGTCGTTTTCCAAATGGATCAATGTTTAAACTGGCATGTTGTTCATCTTTTATCTGGTCATTTTGTGGAATATTTAACAACTAGAAAATGGCACAAAACAAGAATATTTTTCCACTCTGATTGGCT
>NW_006800530.1:47795-56341 GCF_000485575.1 Poecilia formosa
TTATTTTGGACCATGAGTGAGAACCACATGTGCGAAGCTTATAGTCGTCGGTCTCAGATTGAATTTCAATGATTTGGGGTTTATATTTTGCTTCCCAATGGTGACTCTTATTGTCATAATACACCTGACAATATTTACAGTTACTGTGTTCTAGTGGAGGGATGAGAATGTCAGACATGCATATATTTATTTTTCACAGCAAATTTGAAATGCTGGGTTTAAAGTGGTGGGCACACTTGGCAGGCCCCTTAAAATTTCTGTTTGAATTTTCTAGTTTTTATTTGTTCTACTAATGAGGGCCCATCTGAAAATATTGTATGAGCTTACAGGGTAGGAGTTCAAAAGCTTTGTACTTCTTCCTGCTCCTTTTCCAGCATGTTAGGTTACTGTGGTACAAAAAATGTCTTTTGCATTCCTTGTTCTTGTGCATGATTTTATGCTAATATCATGTTATAAATAAATAAATATTAGATTATTGATTAATATTCTTGGTTGTTGCTATGTTGTTGTACAGTGTTTTAAGATCTTGTTCAATGTGGCCCTTTTTATCTTTGAGCCCCTACCGCTCCAAAGGTCACTGCATGACCCTGAAAATTGGCCACAAGGTTGCAATGCTAATCAAAACAAAGTTCTGCTGTGAGCACAGCAGACTCTGCTCAGCAGAGCCACTGAAAGAGTGGGAGTAGAGAGTAGAGGGGAAAAAGGTGGGGAGAAGGCTCCATCTCTTTATGTTACTCTCTCACTTTCTCTATCAAAAGCAGCACAGCGAGCAGCACACCATACGAAAGTGTGGTGTGGCCCTTCTCTTATAATGGAGAACAGCTCTCAGAGAGGAGATGGTTCCCATCACTCATTTCAAAGAGTCGGCTTTAAGAGCCAAATCGTTTGGTCACCCATCATTACAGGTCACCACAATACAACCAGCCAATAAGCTACATTTGCAAAGAGTAGATCACTAAAAAACATTAAGATTCAAAGTCTCATTTTTGAAATGGAAGCGCAACAGTTTAGTTTGTACACCCAGTCTAGGTTGACCTGCTAATAATAAACAGTCATGTCTAGCTATGGATTCTGTGTTTTCCTCTTTTTATCCTCTTCTATCTGCTTACACACACACACTGTAGCTTACATAACCATGTTTATGTGTGACTGCTGCCAGTCGTATGTAAACAGACTGAAAGTGATTAGACTATCCTTTAGGGAGGGTACAGATTGCAGAGAAGAATAAAAAGCTAAACTTGCAATACAATCCTTGCCTCACTTGGTTCCATCCATAAGGTGAGCTAAGTGTGGCCCAGCGCTGGACGGTGAATATAACTGTGTATCTGTTCCATTTGTATGACATGTATGGCTTGTAACATTTGATCATTTTTTGGCATTGAAGCCTGTTTTTATATAACCAAATCTCATTATTTCTCAAGATAATTTACACTGAGGGGTTCTGGTCGGGCCCTGAAACTGGTTAACAGATCTGGTGGAGCACAGAGATAAAAATGAATGAACTCCAACAGGATGCAGGATATTAAGGCACTAACATCCGTATCAGTCTGATAAATAAAACTGGGTTGATATTAACTTATGTGTATTGCCATCTTGTTGTCATTTCTTTCTGGAGGGGGAGGGCAGGAGGTTGGCTATGTGGTATTTGAACCCCAATCCAGAACCAGACAACATTCTGGGTGATGTATGCTGGGAAAAAGCTTTAGAAGTTCAACTTCTCACAGCCAGCTCAGCAAAGTTGGTGCCATCAACTAACTCACTCACTCTTTGGTTAGCTATCTGCACAGCAGCAATTTCAGGTTTCAGGTTCACCATGTTTCATAATTGCTTAAAAAAAGTTTTTTAAAAAATGGAGAAATTAGTAGAACAGCTGGAGATGGAACTGTGGATAAAAGCTAATCAATAATTATTGATGTTGACTGATTGTGATACATTTTTCAGCCATAGCATTTAGGCCTACCGTAAACTAGAAACTAGAATTACTTTCAGTCTATTAAATGTGTTTAGTCACTAAATGTGTCTGAAGTAGGTTTCGCTGTGAGCATATATCCAGACAGATCAAAGCTTACCTTGATCAAACTGTTTCTGAAGGTTATCTTGGTCTGTCTTGTTTCCACTGACACGGTAAACTCCCTCAGTCGTTAGACCTGCAAAAACACAGACAATGTTCCTCATCAAAAACAGGCAAAAATTCAGTTCTGCTGTGTTAAAGCAACGTTACATGTGACGAAGATGAGCAGAATGTTATGTGTTATGACCAGGGGTCACGTTAACAGAATATTTTTCATATTTGAAACCTGCCCTTCATTCACACCCTTGACTGGTGCACATGGGCAGACATTAAAGTTTTTACGCAAAGAGTGCATTGCAGAGGCAACTAAAGTCAATCAATAAAAAAAAAAATAAAATAAAAAATAAAAAAATCCTTTCTGAATATCATCTCATGGACACTGAAATGTGTCTTGCTGACCAGGAGCTGACAGCGTGTTGAAGAGTTATGGACATGAAGCTTTGAAGCGCATCTGGTTCAGGAGTGCATTCAAAGCCTTTGGTTGAAATGGCGCCACTAATTCCAGTCTCCAGTACATGATAGAGAACATAAAACATTTAAAAGAATGCAATGCTGTTTCCATTTATAGTCTAAACAGAGGAGCCGGCTGGCAGTTTATCTTGAGGAAATAAAGGCTCAGAAGTTAATTAGACTGTAACATGCGCAGTGCACGGCACAACTAATGCAGCACACTGCATTAGTTGTGCGCTGTGATTTTAACAAATGGAGCTGGAAGACATTACCCTCCCACGCCCAGAAGGAGCGCGGCAGATGTAAGATCTGTCTGTTTTGGGGAAGTAAAGCCACACAAAAAATCCTTGTAAAAGTACACGCCTGGACCGACACAAGGTAAAAAGCTCACAGAGTTCAATTGGTCAGTTTGGATCAGAAAGATCCAAAATACTAATGAACCAGCGCAGATTTCTCTGCAGATGCGACCAGGAGGAATTTGTGAGGCTGTGCTTTCAGACCCCAACAGGTGAAGTGCTGGTAATTTAAATGGAGTTGTTTAATTTGTTATAAGTTATTGGAGCCACAGTCAGTGGTTTTTGTCACTACGGAGAAAAAGTTAGATGCGTTCATCTCCTTTATGTGTGATAGGATCTGGATTTATGGTTCAACTAGGTGAATAAAAATAAATAATAAAAATGTGTCTGAATAGCCTATCATATCATATTAATGATTATAATTTTACAGGTAAAAATAGTACATGACCGATAGCCTTACGTCAAAATGACAGACAAAAAAAAAGTCTAGCACAACCTCTGATTACGACTGGACTAGTGTGCACACTTAGGTGCCAGAAAGCATTTACTTAGCAAAAGACAAAAGGCTGCACTATTGTTTAAGCACTAAATATTCTTGAAATCTTACCAGCAATAATAATTGAGGAAAAAAATCATTAGAAATTAAACCAATTTTGCTTGCCTTCCAGCTAAGTTTAGAAACTCAGGTTTCTAACCTCCATATGTTTTGATCAGATTAAAGCTGTTTCCCATAAAATTACTGAGAGAAATAAAGCAGTGTTTCACATAAGTTTCACACTTTTGCTAACGCCAGGACAGTTTTCTGGTGGCAGGAACAGCACAGTGCCTTAAGCACTATGCTGAAATATAGTGAAATATTTAGAAACATCATCAGCTCTATTATCTATGAAACTCTGTTATTCCTCTTTTCGGGTTGTCTAACGTCTGACAACAATAAATGAAAGGGCTATAAGAATTGAATACACTTTTTTCAATATTCCAAGGACATTAAGGTTTTTAGCTGGAACTTTAAAAAAAAATGGAAGAGCAACAGTTTAGTTTGCACACCCAGTTCAGTCAACCTGCTAAAAATAAACAGCCATTTCTGGCACTAACATTGTCTTTTTTTTTGTTATATTAATGTGCTGTGTTGCAGCTGACTTTGTCCACCTCTAATTCATCTAGTGGGAGACCAACACAGAAACTTTGAATCTTGTATTATATCAGGTTTACACACTACATTTAACACAAGTAACCACAGGCAACAGCTAATTTAATCCTGTTTTTTGTCACCTGGGGGCTCATGGATAAAGCGTGTGTACACACAAAAAATGTGCGGCTCCATATTTTACGCACAAGTCGGCATGTTTAAAAATGAACTTTGCGTCAAAGTTTTTGTAAATATACGCACACTTATTCCATGGTGTGAAAATGTGCGGTAGCACGCAAACATTTTCTGTGAACAATATCAAACTACAATGCATCAAAACTCACCTAAATACACTGAAATCTAATTACATTTAGTTATTTAGACCAAGAAGCATCAAACCTGATGTATTTTTCATGGTTATAATATTTTATTGTTTAAACTTAAACAATGAAACTGAAATACTCATACTGCTACAAACAAGGACATTGCCATGTTTATTGCTTCATGTGTTGGCAGACTTCCTGATATTTATACTAATTTACATATGTATTTGTGGGTGGCGACAGGGCAGACGAGAAACTGTGCTCTATTTCCCACAAATTAGGATTTATAAAGGAAAGGTGTGCGTACACATGGCTTTATGCATTTGGATTTATATGTGCGCAGCACTTTTCTAAATTTGTCCGTATACTAAGTTTTATTGTGAAAACTGCGCACTCTTTTATGCATGAGGCCCCTGATGTTTCTGTTGTCAGTCTGCACTGTTCAATAAACAACAAAATAGAAGGACATAAACTTAATATTACTCATCATCCCCCTTATTCTCTACCACCCACAGTTCCATCTAATCTGAACAATCAATCAATCAATCAATCATGGGGTGAAAGTAGTTTTAACATGCAAAGAATGAGGGGGGAAATGGTTAGTTTGACATCCCCAGTCTACAATGACTGCTAAACAACTAGTAGCTCAACATCCGCAACTGCTATCACAACTTGAGGTACAACACAAATGCTACGGCAAGGGGGAGGAGCCTGGATGTCAGGACAGGGGGGAGTTAACTACAACTACCCCAGAGACTGGGTATGTAGCCCTAGTAATGAATGAAAACATCAAAGCTGAACGAGGCAGCAGATGGCCCGAATGAACACCAGACAACCCCGACGCCAACTACAGCGGCTGAGTGAAGCTCCTAAGGGGTTCAATGAAAAGATCAGTACCCAAGAAGTACAGCCAGATGCCCATACCTGAAGCACTCGAAACTGCCAAACAAAGACTCCAAGCCTAAAGAGATACACAAGAGAGAATGAAGCCAGGAGGATTAACCGGCTCTTCTCCACCCAACCAGCAACATGAGCACAGCACAGAAGGGCATCGGCATAAATAGCACTGCTCTTCTGCATAGGCCTGACCCCCCTCAGCCAAATCATCAACAAGACTGGCTACGGATACCGACTCAAGAATGGGGCCACAATCAGTCACCTCCTCTACATGGATCAATGGATCAGTGAGACATCGACTCACTGATCCACACCACCAGGATCTACAGCACTGACATTGGGATGTCATTCGGACTAGAGAAATGTGGCCAGAGACAGAGGCCCACAGTGGCCCAAATCCAGCACCCTGAGACTGTACACAAGCCGTAAGGAAGGAGGCAGAGGACTAGTGAGTGTGAGAGCCACTGTCCAGGATGAAACATCCAAGATCCATAAATACATCATACAGCCCTAAACACCAGACAAGACCCAAGGTGTAGGTTGTGCAAGGAGGCCTCTGAGACAGCAGGGTGCAAGATGCTGGCAGGACATGGAACGACATAACCAAGTGGCGGAAGATCCTGTGAAATACTACAAAATAAAGCTGTATTTCCTCCTTCAGCCCACTGGCTGCAATGTTGACACCTTGAGATGCCATGAGACCTAAATCCTGAACTTCATGGCATGGAGTTTTCCATCCCAGTTTTCCATGTCTGGCATAGAACCATTCATTTTAGCTTTTAAACTGGTTCTATTGATCCTGTGTCCAGACAGAGGGATAATCAGCAGCCCAGCATCATGACCTGTTTGTTCTGAAGATCCTGCAGCTTCCACTTCTCTTCCTAACATGGCGCCTCCTCACCCTGACTCTCACACTGACAGGAGGAACCACAGAGCTCTGTTAGGTTAAAGCTCATCTTCTGAAGTTGGGATATTTTTCCTCCAACAGGTTCTAGAGGAATCACCTCAAACCAGATGATGGACTGGATTTTATTTCACTGTCATTTGTGAATGTTAGAGCCTCATTTTCAACANCAAGGTCTGCGTCAGGTGCTGGGGAACCAGAGCACCTTGATGACAAATGGGCTACTGATCTGTTGGAATGCTACTACTCAAGTAACCCTAGTCAGAGGGGCTACATGCAAAGAATGAGGGAAAAATGGTTAGTTCGACATCCCCAGTCTACAATGACTGCTAAACAACTAGTAGCTCATTGTTCCAACATCCGCAAACAGAAACTGCTATCACAACTTGAGATTGATGAGGTACAACACAAATGCTACGGCAATGGGGAGGAGCCTGGATGTCAGGACAGGGGGGAGTTAACTACAACTACCCCAGAGATTGGGTATGTAGCCCCAGTAATGAATGAACCATCAAAGCTGAACGAGGCAGCAGCTGACCTGAGAGAGAGAATCATGGCCCGGATGAACACCAGACAACCCCGACGCCAAGTACAGCGGCTGAGTGAAGTACCATCAGAAAGTCTCATTGAAGATGTGAATGCAGCATTGAGAACGATCCCTACCAACACCATAACAGAAATCAATGAGCTGATATACAACTCAGCATCAGTGATCCTTGATATGCTTGGCTATAAGAGCAACCATAAGACCCAATATCCACCATGGAAAAGACGGTTAGAGGCTAAGATCAAGATAACAAGGAGGGAAGTGAGCCAACTGTCAGAGCTCCATAGGGGTGCAATGAAAAGATCAGTACCTAAGAAGTACAGCCAGATGCCCATACCTGAAGCACTCAAAGCTGCCAAACAAAGACTCCAAGCCTTGGCCAGCCGCCTAAAGAGATGAAGCAAGCTCATCAAGCAAGAGAGAATGAAGCCAGGAGGATTAACCGGCTCTTCTCCACCCAACAAGCTACATGAGCACAGCACAGAAGGACATCGGCATAAATAGCACTGCTGTTCTGCATAGGCCTCACCNTGCACTTTAGCTGATCTTGGTCAGAAAATCTAAACTGAAGTGTGATCGTAGGTAAAACGCCACTACGCTGCGTTCCTTCTCTTCCTCGGTCTGCGAGTGTGTGTGCATGTTGTGTGGATCAGCAGGTAAGAAATTAACACTCATCTAAGCTCCAGTTTCTTCTAGTTTTATAAATGGTGACAAATTTTTTTTATAGGTTCCCCACAGTTGAACCATTGCTGCTCTGTCTGCGTTCGTTTCCCGGATCTGTTCGGCTTTGCTCTGCGCCGTCTACGTTAATCTCCCAGATTTCTGCACAATTGTTCTAAAGTTGGACTGCGGCGGAGTTATCCCCCCTCACTGAAGCGGTGTTTGGGGTGTGGCATCGGCACGCCCAGTTTCATCTCCCACTGTGGCGTGGCAGGGCCACGCCTGGTCTTAATGTTTTAACTTGTATTGTCTGATTTCTATCTTTCTACTTATTTTGTTCACAGCCCTTTTGTTCTTTATTTAGTCGGGCTGATTTTGTTCTTAAGATTGTTATATTGGTTAACTGTTTGCAGTTGCTGAGGTCCGGTGTTGGTGTGGTGACGGTGTCTTCCTCGTCTGTGTGCTGTGATTCTGGAGTTTGGGTTGTTTCACTGTGTCTGGTGTTGAAGGTTTTTTTGATTTGCTGTGTTTGGTGGATGTCGTCCCCATAGCGCCCCCTGCAGCCGGTAACCTCAGCTGCTGCAGCTCTTCCATTTTCTTTGATTTCCATTGATTTTTTTTTTTTCATTCTTAAAAAGAAATTAGTTTTAAAAACATTTTTTAAAGAATTTAATGTTTTTTTTATTATTATTATTTTGAAACCGTCTCAGATGTTTTAATCCCTGCGTAACTGAACCTGTGTGCCTTAAACAAGAGGTAATAATCTGTGGTTGAAATTCCCAGGGTGGCGTTGTTGAGCAATTTACTAAAACTAAACTTCCACAAAATCTGAGTTTCCATCTAGTGTCGCCACATTAGGTTTGCAGGCTTGCTATTTCGCTCCCTGAACACAGTGGTGGTTGATTAGTTAATTGAGGCATGCCATAGCAATGCATAGGGAGAGCAGTGACTGACCTGCGACTGACCTGCAAAGCAGGTCAGTCACTGCCTCCATGCATTGCATGGAAGGCACCTATTGTTCTACACCCAATAGAATGTCTGTTTATTATAACATCTTCTTCCATTACCGTTAATGCGGCTCGTACCGCTGCGTGCCCACCCACAAAAGTGGTATCAAAATGTGCGGCTCAATCCCGGCATTGGAGCTATTATTTTTAATGGCAATCGGAGTTACGATGGCAACGTAAAAAGCAAAAAACAAGCGAAATTTCCAACTGCCGAAACGCAGAGTGTAACTGACACCAACTGCCGCTTTTTTAGAGTGAGAAA
>NW_006800530.1:56599-60130 GCF_000485575.1 Poecilia formosa
ATTGATTTACATACATTTCTCCAAAAAGTTCTGAGCTCAGCGCGCACCATTTTTCTCTCATCACTGCAATTACTGTGAATAAGCTACAGATATGAATCGCGGTACTAAATGAGACGACAAATAGCCCTCTCATATGCTTCAAACGGTTTTTGGATCGGCCTTACAGATCCTGAACGGGAATCAGTCGTTCGGACTGCTTTTTCATTAAAACTGACTGGGTGTCTCATAAAGTTAGATAAAGTCTCTGACACACACACACACACACACACACTGCAGTTTCATCGCTATAGCAACAGAACACAGAGATAGGCAGGGCAGCTGGTTTGGACTACAAAGACTCTGTAGTTCTAAATATGGCGGAACACTTTAATACAGAGAGCAGAGCAGAAGGTCAGAACTACAACATGGTGGAACACTCAATTATTACAGAGGAGGGCTGAGCTGGCAGTTAGAACTACCTCCTGTTTTGGGCTTTATACAGGTAGATTAACCAAACCACTGTTACACATTGGATTAGTGTGGTTATGAAAATTAAGTTTACTGAAAGTTTCAAAATAAAACTCTGCAATGTCCACTCACGAAGGTGCACCGCCATAGGCGGTGCAATAATATCTATCTTTTTTTATGTTTTTTTTCTCAGGATAGTGAACTGCCTTGCACAGCAAGGCAGTTCATTAACATTAGCATTTCATGGGTGTCTCAAAGATAGAAATCCTTCCCCAGCTTTCTGTCTCTCACACACACAGCAGTCAGCTGATCATTCATCGCTATAGCCACAGAATCCAGAGAAAGGCAGAGCTGCTGGGTTGGACTACAATCCAGCAGCCATAACTGCCATAGCTGTTGTTCTATCTATGACCAAGACTCAGTTAAAACAGAGGCCTGAGCAGCATGTGAGAACTACAACATGGCAGAACTGTCTGTTACTATAGAGGAGGAGTTGGCTGGTATTCTGAACTACTTGTGCTTTGAGCATCATATAACTGATTTAACCCGATCACTATTACACATGAAATTAGTGTGGCAATTTCAAATGAAGCTTAATGAAAATTTTCAAAATAAAAGCCTTGACATTTTTACATCATGTAATTGTTCTTTTTTGTGTTAGATAACCGTTTTAACCAAACCACTGTTACACATGGGATTAGTGTTGCCATTTCAAATTAAGCTTACTGAAAGTTTCAAAATAAAGCCTGCATACTCCCCTCATGTCAGTGCACCGCCATACATTTCTGCGAAAAGTTCTGAGCTCAGCGCACACCATTTTTCCCTCATCACTGCATTTACTGTGAATGAGCTACAGATATGAATCGCGGTACTAAATGAGACGACAAATGGCCCTCTCATATGCTTCAAACGGTTTTCGAATACGTATCACGGTTCCCGAATGGAAAGGAGTTGTTCGGACAGCTTTTTGGAGTGAAACTGGCTGACTCAAACAGATAGAATTGTTTCTCCCCCTGTGTCTCTCTCACAGCTGACAGAGAGGCTTGATCACTATAGCAACAGAACACAGACAAAAGCAGAGCTGCTGCTTAGGACTACAAAAACGCCATCTTTGTAGTTCTAAACACGATGGAACACTTTACTACAGAGGCCTGAGCAGAAGGTCGGAAGGTCAACATGGTGGAACTCTCAATCATTACAAAGGAGGGCTGAGCTGGCAGTTAAGAAGTACATAATGGTGGAACTCTGACTTATTACAGCGTTGCAATAATATTAAGCTTTTTTCGCATTTTTTTCCCCTCAGGATCATTAACATTAGCACAAGTTTGTGCACAACATTAGCACAAACTGTAGCATTTTACTGCCCCCACTAGCATTAGCATTAGCCTTTTCCCTAAAGGTAGCTATTAGCTAATTTTCTTAATTATTAGCGATGTTCATAGGGTTCATATCTTCCATTTACTGAATGGAGTAAATCAATGACAGAAAACATGCTAGTGATGCCACACATCCTACATGAATATTAGTCTTCCCGCTAATATTAGCATTTTGGCTTATGCATTAATTTTAACATACTGAATGGTACAGGTACAGTTTAGTCAACATGTTTCTGACTCACCACAGGTTATTGACTACATTGCAGCTTTCTTTAGCATTAATGCTAGTTTTTTGCATAAGAACGCTTGATTAAAAACCGACGGGCACACTTTGGCATGTCCCTTAAATTTCTGCAGGAATTTTCTAGTTTTAAACTATTGTTCTGCCCGTTATTTTGGTAATGGAACCGAAACGCACAGAATTGCGCAACACCTTGTTGAAACAATAATCACTGAGATTATTATTGTTGAGTCATTAAGTTGAAAACTTTTTTTTGTTTAATAAAGTTATGAACGTTTTAAGCCAATCACAGGAGGACCTGCTGGTCTCAGCCTCCTGGCGGCGTTCAGTTTGTCACCTAAAGCCGAGACCGACTCAAAACCTTCCGCAATCGACGTGTTGCAGCCCTGATATAGTAAAGAACAGTTCAGAAACAATATGAAATGGGAAAAAAGTTATTTATTAACTGATTAAGTCTGTTTTAGATTGTTCTTGAAAAACTAATCAGTAACGGCTAATTAGTGGGTGAACCCATTGATTTTTTTTACAGCTGACAGCCGCTCCCCTCTCTTGCAGGTACTGCGTACCCCCACTAAATCTTTTAGGGGTACGCAGTACCCTGCCGTACCCCCTTACTTTCACCCCTGTATTGGTTATTTTTAGGAAGTTATTTAATTGTTTAAAAACTGCTTTTTCAATAACTTTGCTGAATGGAAGGTTGTAGATCGGCCTGTAATTCTGCAGTAGTGATTTGTCCAGATTGTTCTTTTTTTATCAGTTGTTTGATAACTGCTGTTTTCAAAGCCTGGGGGAAAACACCTGATGAGAGCAATGAGTTACTATTTGGATCTGATTATTAGCAGCAACAGGCAGGACTTTCTTAAAGAAATGTGTGGGTAGGACATCCAGACAGCAGGAACTTGAGCTTAATTGACTTATAATTTCTTTTAGGGTTTTATAGTTAAGTAGTTGAAATTGGGTCATTTTTCCTGAATTTGTTTTATTTCGGCATAGCATTGGTACTGCCTTTAGAGTGGATGTGCAGATTAATCCTCTGATCTTTTGAATTTTCTCTGAGAAGAAACTTGAAAACGTGTTGCAGGCTGCATTAGATTGAAATTCAGGTGGTAACGTCATAGGAGGTTTTGTGAGCCTGTCAACAGTAGCAAATAAAGCTCCAGCATTGTTAATGGTTTTGTTCATGACATCTGCAAAGAAAGCCTCTCTTGCTGTTAAGTGTTTATGTTCTCTTGATGTTTTAGTGTTGAATGATAGTTACGTCGTCTTTCTTTATAGATTTCATAATAAATGTGAAGTTGAGTTTTATGCCATTTCCGTTCGGCCCTACAGCAGAGTTGTCCAGCAGATTGAACTGTTTGTGCATTTCTCCATGGAGATTTCTTCCTACCAGACACAACCTTCACTTTAATGGGAGCAATGTGATCAATGATATCTGAAAGTTTGCACTGAAAATAATTTACCAACTTA
>NW_006800530.1:90902-92100 GCF_000485575.1 Poecilia formosa
TAGGAGAAGGTTTATTTTGTTTTTAAGGTTTACAAATCCAGTATTGCACACACACAGATATTTTGAGACTATTTTCACTCCATAGAGTTTGTTCTTATTTTATTTTATTTCTTGAGGCAACACAATACATATCAAATGGTTTGTCTACTTAAAGTCAGGTAGAGTTGCTGTGCGGCCAGGCAGAGATGTGAAAAACTCATCACATAAAACTCAGGCAACCAAAACAGTCTCTCTGCGCTTATTAAAAACTCAATAGACACGAAATGGAAGAACTGCTAAAGCCACATATATTAAATCTTCCTGTTATTTCCTCTACATTCAGCAGCAGAGATGCATAGTGATGTGGGTCTAGTTCATCATGCAGGGCCAGTCCGATGTTGAATGAGTCCTTGAGCAGAATTTAATTTAGGGGCCCCTATTCCTGCTAAGAACATCAGCACCACTAATAGCATTTCACCAAGGATTTAGTGCAGGGGTCAGCAACCTGCGGCTCTTTAGCACTGCCCTAGTGGCTCTCTAGAGCTTTTTCAAAAATGTTTGAAAATGGAAAAAGATGGGGGTGGGAAACATATTTTTTTGTTTTAATATGTTTCTGTAGGACAAACATGACAGTCATTCTTAATGTTTTACAATGCTATAAAAAGCGTAGAATAAATATCAAATTTCAACATTTCTGTCAAAGATTTGCTTTATAGCCTGCGACACACGTTTCTTTCAGCTGGGCGGGGTCAGGTGGCTGTAAACAAACCGATGGGTGTGGGGTGGACAATGGATAGCAAAGGGGAAACGAGAAAAATAGCATAGGAGAGATTCTACAATTGTTGGACCGAATCATTTGCATTAATGAATGCAAATGATCCAATGGTGAAGGATTACCTGAATGTTGGCTCTGTAGTGAGAAGTCGTCATAACAAACCGTACGTTGGGGACAATAGAGCGCACCTTACTGTAAGCCGCACCGGCCTATAAGCCGCATGGTTCAAAGCGTGGGGACAAAATAGCGGCTTATAGTCCAAAAAATACAGTAATGTGAAAAGACATTTCCAGGGAAGGCGCTACATTAGCTGCAGCATCAAGATTAAAGTTACATCTTACATGCCCGATGTCCAGTGCTGTCCAGTGATGTCCGTAAACAGAAGTCACATTAAACATGTAAAAACACAATCGTATATTATATATTTAGTAACAAAGTCGTTTT
>NW_006800530.1:92721-131681 GCF_000485575.1 Poecilia formosa
GTTATAAGCCTTATACAAGGCTTTTAATTTTTTGCGGCTCCAGACAGATTTGTTTTTTTGGTCCAACTTGGCTCTTTCGACATTTTGGGTTGCCGACCCCTGATCTAGTGAAATCTGGGAGAAGGGGCGAAGTTTAATTGGCTGAGCAGTCAAATGTAATTGTAGTTTACTAAGATGAATTTATAAACAGCTAAAACTCAAAGATTAAACTCACAGCATCAGACTGTAGCTATGGTAACAAAACAATCTATGAATATTGTTCTTTGAATTTTTACAAAGTAAACTTGTCAGCTCCTGAAAATCTTAAATTTAAATGTTAAACAATTTAACATTGTTTAACATTTAAACAATGTTTAAATTTAACATAGATATGTTATCTATGCTGCAACATAGATAAACATGTTTGCAGCATGTTTATCTATGCTGCAAATATTAAATAAAATTTAACTGCATTGATATTCTCTTAGTTCGTGTATGTGCCATAGGCCGGTTCTAAATGTGATCAACATTACATTCATTGTGTTTTAGATCCACTAACTGATGACTTAACAGAAGTGCAAATATTTGATATTTATTTTATTTGTATTTTTTGATTTGTTGTTTTTAAGATTCTATAGTTGTGGTTTTAAGAACTGTTGGTAATGTCTCGCAGTAACATAATTCCCAGTAATATTTTACATTTCCTGTCAACTTAACATACAAAATACAGAGCCTTGGTGCCCCAACCACTGGGCTTAGCAAGTTTTCTGGGGGAAACCCAGTTGCCTACTATCTTATGCTTTATTATAAAGTTTGACTAATATCACTTTAGTTTGGGGCTGAGTGATGTGCTCTGGCTCCCAGTCTGGTGATTTATCATGGCTTCTTACAATGCTGAAGCCACGATAAATCACCACATAAATAATGGACTGTAGTTATTTTACTACATCATCTATTTGATATTAATGTGGACACTCTAATGTCAGCAGTGGTGGAGAAAGTACTCAAAAAATGTACTCAAGTAAAAGTAAAACTACCACATTAACATTTGTACTTAAGTAAAAGTAAAACTACCACATTAACATTTGTACTTAAGTAAAAGTAAAAAAGTACTGGCATTTAAAAATACTTAAGTATTAAAAGTAAAAGTACTTGCTGAATGCATTACCTAATCGCTAATACAATATCATTAAGTGAACCGGTCGTATTTAACTTTAATACATTAGAAATGTGCCATTTTAAAGAACAATGCCACAGATAAAGCATGTTTTTATTGTGTTTACTCTCTGTAACATAGTTTAGACTTAGATATGTGATTCTATGCATCATAATTTCAGGGATGGAAACATCTTGTCTCCTGTCCTAACATAGCATGAACTTCACTTTTTTTTGCCACTATTGGCATTTATTTTTAAAGAAATCCATCAGAAAGGGGATGGAAAGAAGGTGGGTGGGAGAGGACATGCAACCGAGGAGCCACGTAGCAGTTTTGTAGTCAAGACAAGCACCCTGCGCTACGTGACACAAAAAAATTAAGTTTTACCCATCAAAATTGCTTCTCAAATTGATCTCTAAGTATTAAATACTTAGAGTATTAAATACTTAGAGCTGAAATAAATTTCATCAGTAAAGATCTGTCCAGAAGAATCGGATCGTTCCTGAATGTCATATCAAAGCAGACTTTGGTCACAGCATTGTCCCATATTTGTGACACCTCAGTCAACACCTCCACACAATAATTCAGCGCATGAGTGACAACTTTCTTTCATCGCAGATGCAACATGTGTCTCTATACAGCTAGCTTTGCTAGCATAACGTCTCCAAGTGACGCTAAAAGTTGGACAAAGTCCCCACCGTCTGTGAAAGCGTAGCGCTGCTGATTTTACATGTCGCCATATCTTGTGATTTATGCAGCGCTATTATATTTCTGACGATTAGACAAACATCTTCTCCCGCTCAGAGGAAACCACTGCGCATGTCTGGAGCTCCACGTGCGAGTAAAGGTGGAGGCGATGGGTGACAACAGACACTAAGTCACGCTTGGATTTTACGGCGCCACCTTAAGACCCTGAACATTACATTTTAATGGAAAAAAAGCGCAACGCGACTTGGATGTAACGAGTAACGAGACGGTTTTGTAGAAATGTAGTGAAGTAGAAAGTACAGATACTTACTGTAAAATGTAGTGGAGTAAAAGCAGAAAGTACCCATTATTAAATCTACTTAAGTAAAGTACAGATACACGAAAATTGTACTTAAGTACAGTAACGAAGTACTTGTACTTCGTTACTTCCCACCACTGAATGTCAGCAACTCACTGTGATTGCCTGCTTGTATAAATGTGATTGATCTGGCAAAAATGACCAACATAAAATCAGGAAGGACAAAAAACCGAGCAGAACAATGTAGCAGAGCCTGATGTTGGCAGAACTTTATCCATTTATGGAGAATTTCTCTCCTTTCTGTCAGTCTGTTGCCCATCTTTCCTGCTTAAATTCTAAGAAAAATCTTTGAATTCTAGAATTCTAAAATGTTTCCTAAGATCACATCACTAGGAGCTACTATTAGTGTTAGAATTCTTTCAGAATAAGGGTCTTGGTTAAAATTGACCCACTGATACGTCCTTGGTTCACCTCAGGAGATACAGCAGTAATAAACCTGTAAACACAATGAACATTAAGAGTTAAGAGAAGACTGCGTGTTGTCACACAACAGCAGCATCTGTTCAGCGCCCACAGCCTCCAGAATCCATCTGAGATGTATGTTTGATCAAATGAATCTGATGCAGATAATGTCCAGCGGCCTTGTGCATAAAGCGTGCGTACGCACAAAAACTGTGTGGCGCCATATTTTTCTCACAAATCAGCATGTATAAAAATGAACTTTACTCAAATATAAACACACTTTTTTCCTGGAGTGAAAATGTGCGACAGTCACGCAAACATTTTCTGTCAAGAAAAAGTAGAATATCACTGAAATCTGACTCCATTCAGTTATTTAGACCAAGAAGCATCAAAACCGATGTTTTTTTTCATGGTTTTAATATTTTATTGTTTAAACGTAAATGATGAAACTGAGTCACATTTGTCCTCAGTCAATAACTAAACGCACACAAAATAAAGAAAAAAAAGGATGTAAAAACTTCACTCAGATGTAAATAGTACTTTTCCTCAGTTTTTTTCTCTTATAAAGATGTAACGCGTCGGTCTGTGCACCGAAGCACATGAAATGCATCTATGGGGTAATTTCATTCTCACTAAAACAGAAAACAGGGTTGGATCAGCAGATTAACTCAAACCTGCTGATTAAAAATAATCAACAGGTTTGATTATTTTTAAGGTGATCAAGGTGTGTACACAATCACATGTACATAAGTAGCAGCACAAAGGTGAGCCGCGTAATTGTGGAGCCCTTTGGATCTGATGGAGAACATCGCCAATGGAAAGATTCAGAGAGAGAGATTGATCAGAGACTATACTGACCTGATGGGAAATGTTGATGAAGGTTTATTATCATTTAGATTAATCCACACTGATCATCCTGGAGCTCTGAGCAGAACTTAAAGAAGGAGCCGTGGGACTCAACTACAGTCGTCCTTCAGTCGAGCTGCCCGCTTTGTGAATGCACCTTATGAACGGAAAGTATCTATATTCTGTAAATGTATAACTTCTGCACATGATTCTACTATTTAGAATAAACGTCCACATTCCCCACTCATTGGACGCTCTGACACACTGTCTTTAAAATCCGACTGAATTTGCATGATCTCTTTATTTATTTTTTTTTTAAATTTGGATTTTTTTTTTTGTCAATGTCAATGTCAAATTTATTTATATAGCACCTGTTTTTATATACACAAAAACAGGTGTAAAACTGCACGAAAGTGCTGAACAAGAATGATAACAAAATAAGTTGAAAAGAAAAGAGAAATATTACAAGAAAAGAAACAAAGTCCATATATATTGTTAAAATAATATAAGTAATAAGTACAAAAAAAGAAAGAAAGAAAGAAATCAAAATAGAACAGCTAAAGTATCAGGCCTCAATTGAACGCCAAAGAATAAAAATGAGTTTTGAGAAGCAATTTAAAATGATTCAGGCTGTGGGCAGATCTAAATTGGAAAGGCAGATTATTCCATAGAATAGGAGCAGAAACGGAGATAAAATAGGACCTAAAATTGAGCCTTGGGGGACGCCATACTTTAAAGGTTTGGCCCCAGAACAACATTGGTCAAGATGGACTGAGAAAGTTCTGTTTTCTAAATATGACTTAAACCATTCCAAAACTGAGCCTCTCAGGCCAACACAATCTTTTCATCTAAATAAGAGAATCTGATAATCTACAGTGTCAAATGCAGCGCTCAGATCTAAAAGTAATAAAACAGCAACGTTGCCTGAATAACACGTTAAAAGAAGATTATACACTCGAAGCAAAGCTGTGTCAGTACTATGAGCAGCTTTAAACCCAGAATGAAATTTCTCAGTTATATTATAATCTTTTAAAATGGTTTCAAGTTGAATAAAAAAAAAAACAACTTTTCGAGGGCCTTAGATAAAAAAAAAGGGGGGAGTTTAGATATGGGCCTAAAAATTTCTAATACACTCGAATCTAGATTGGGTTTTTTAAGTAGGGGTTTAACCACAGCATGTTTAAGAATTGATGGGACGCAACCTGACTGCAGAGAGGCATTTATCACCACTAAGATGTAAGAACCAGAGGTGACAAAAATGTCTTTCATCAGACGAGTAGGAAGACAGCCCAAAGGATAATTTGATGGCCACAGATGTTTAATTACTGAGGTCAGTTCATCTAGTGAAACTGGCTGAAAATGGTCCAGAGTAGCTGTGCATTGTGGCATTCCATGGGAATCTAAATCTAACAGTGTATTCAAGCCTCTAAGAGCTACATTTTTTTCTGTGAAAAACTTAGAAAAAGCCTCACAAAGTGCAACAGTGGCTAAAGGGCCTGATATAGTAGAAGGATTAACAATCCTATCCAGGACACTAATGAGGACTTGAGGCCTGTGCCTATTTGAAGCTACAAGATTAATCAAATATTTAGATTTTGCTAATTTAACATTATTCTGATAATTAAATAAACTATCTTTCAAAATTTCAAACGAAATCTGCAATTTATCTTTTTTCCACCTCCTCTTGGCACACCTGTATTTCATTTAGCCATGGCTCTAATAATTTATTTTTTGTAGTTTTTATAATTTTCAAGGGGGCTATACTACTTAGAGCATCTGAGCATGCGTTGTTAAAGTTAAAAATAAGAGCTTCAATATCAAGATTGCCATCAGTAGGGAATGTAGTATTAACAAGGACTGCATTTAGTTGGAGAGCAGTTCCAGAATTTATATGAGAAATTAAGGGTTTGGTATTGTTTGTATCCACAGAAAATCAAATATTAATCTAAAATAAAACAGGCAAATGATCAGTCAGAGATACATGTCTGAAGGATTTCAATGGTATCCAAACAAAGCCCATGTGATAAGACCAGATCCAGAGTATGGCCCTTTTAAGTGTGTTGGCCCAAACACAGATTGTGAAAAATAAAATGAGTCGATCAAGTCCAAAAAGTCCTTCACCAGAAGTTTATCTAGACAACATACATATATATTAAAATATGACCATACTCTAAACAAAAACATGCAAAAAATACGGAAAAGACAACAATAAAGTCCTTGTTAAATCTTGGCGGACAGTAAACCACCACACACAATGGTGGTTCAATTAATTTCACTGCAAATACTAGGAGCTCAAAGCTGGAAAACGAATTTATAGATTACTGTCTACAGTGGAAATTGGATTTAAAAATTGTAGCCAGAACTCCACCTTTGCTAGTCAACCAGGGCGAATTTATAAAATCACAGTTCTGCAGAAGAAGTTCAGAGAATGGGGACAAATGACCTTCTTGTAGCCAAGTTTCTGTGATGAATAAAAAAATCTAAATCCCAAGAAGTAAACAGGTTGTGCAGCATGAAGGTCTTGTTGGCTAAAGACCTTGCATTAATCAAGGCCAAGCGGATGGTTGATGGTACAGCAGCACAAGTCGAAGATGAAACATAGTCCAACCGCTTGAGGTTTCCATAATCCATATCCCTCCGTTGATCTCAAAACCGTCGATGATAGAAAAACTCCACCGTGTCCATCCGTTGAAGAGCACATCCCCAGAACAACAGGGTGAATCCAGCGGCGCCCAACATTCAGGAAACAGCAAAGAAATGCCAGGTAAACTCTAATGCTCACTCCACGTTTACCACATCTTCGATGGAATGTGGACGACTCAACAGCTCAGTGGGGATATTCCAGGAACTGGAAGCCTCGGTTTCTCTGTCCCAGACCATATCCAAATTGTAGACCTACCAAAGTTTTAATGTCCAGAAGTGCTTGATGGTCAAAAACAATAAATTTTTCCTAAAAATGTATTATTTTTATTTTTGTGAGGTGACCTCATGTGTTCTGAAAGCACCTTTTAAATAAAATGTATAATTATTATTATTATTATAAATATTTATACTGCTATAAACAAGGACGTTGTCATGGTTATTGCTTCACGTGATGTATTGAAGGGTGGCGACAGGGCGGACCAGCAACTATGCTTTATTTCCCACAAATTAGGATTTATACAGGAAAGGTGCGCACGGCTTTATACATCCCGATTTTTTTGTGCAACACACTTTTCGAAATTTGTCCATACGCCAAGTTTTAATGTGAAAACTGTGCACTCTTTTATGCATGAGGCCCCTGAAGCGGGAACACTGAATGCAATCAGACAGCATGCAAGATAATCAAGACATGTAGTTCATTTTTGGATTTATCCATGGGAGTCTCCTGCAAGTAAAACCATGCCCATTTAATTCTGTAATCTCAGGAATAGGAAGTGAAAGCACACGGGGTCCGTGATCTCTGTGGATTACATTGTATAATGTTAACGCACAGGTAATGGGGGTTCATGGTTGCGTGTTTCCAGCAGAACTCTGGATTATGCAACCTGTGTTGCCCCAGTATGTTGGCTCATCTAGGGAAGTGCCAGAATCCCGTGGGCCCTTCTCCTCTTCACAGAGCCACGAAGGAAGAGGAAGTCAGGTGAAAAGAAAATCTACTTCCCACGTCTTTTACACAGCCTCTCAGTAAAAAGAGAGGATAATCAGTTCAGTTCAGTTTTTATTCATATCCCAAAGGGAAATAGGTTTGTAGCAAGCATCAAAAATGCAAAAAGCAGAAAACCACAAAAGACATCAAATAACAACTATGCATATTAGGAGAAATAACTAATGCCATGACCAGAACTAAAACACTGTTTCATGGAGTAAGATATGCAAATGTAGCAATTTATAAGAGATGGAGTACTTCAACATCAGCTACATCTTAAAGCTGCAGTACGTAACATTTACAAAAAATACGTGCTAATGGGGCAGAGAAACAACTTAATGCTCGAGGAAAACCATTGATGGAGCAGTCATGGCAGGCTCAGCTTTTGGGAACAAGTAACGGAGCAGAGAGCAAGGGAGAGAGAGTGAGCGGCGCATACATGAGGATGACTGACAGTGCCAAGACCCCTCTTCTGGCTCTGATTGGTTGATTCCAAACGAGCAGTGTATTTGTGCAGACGACACCAGGTTCATAGGGAAAAGGAGATTGAATTTTTATTACATATTCTCTGTCTCAAATTATACTGTCACAACATAGTGATAGTTTGTTTAGTTATATTATATTATATTATATTATATTATATTTGTTTAGTTAATAGTTTAGAATGACTATTTATGTTCTCAGCAAGAATTTAAGGCCAACAATGATACCATAAGTAATGTCTGCCCATTCATATATAAAATAGCAGGTGGGTTTAATGGTGTCACAATGTCAATATAAAAAAATAAAGCAAACTGAACAATGGATTTGGTGAATCATCCAAAATCACACTGTACTGATTCCAGCTTGCTAATGTTATTTATTTTATCCAAAAACTACACCAAATTTGAATTCTGATTAAAAAACAAAGCATGGCACATAACAGGTGAAATAGTGCATTCAGAAGAACATTAACATGTAGTAGAAATGCCCCTTGAAACATGAAAATGATACAAATCCTACTGAACCTTACCCATTCTAAATATAATAACAAACCCAGTCTTGAAAAGACTTGAGCATTTTATCTTGATAAAACAACATATTTGGTGTATTTAGAACACCGACTTAATATTCTGTAACAGTGCTGAGAAAGCTTGTTTTGCCAATTTATAAAACTTCTTACTAATGTTAAATTTAGTAAGAAGTTAAAGAGTCAGGATATGGCCAGTCTAGACCACTGTGACAGGCAAAAAAGTAACTTTGAAAAGATTTAGCAAGGAACACTTTTACTTCTTAGAGTTCATAAAAGCATTAAATGTGAAAGTCTGTGGGGCCACATTAATATTCATAATACATCAAACTGCTAAAACATGAATGAATGATTTAAATATTCATTTCTGTGGTCAGAAGGAAAAGTAGCACCAGACCAGTTTAGAGATGAGGATTTCAGACATAATTTGGTCTATTTAAGACAAAAAAAAAAAAACGTCAACACACTCAATATCCCAGAGACAATAAACTTGCTTAAGTTTCCTCTTCTAATAATAATATAGTTAGAGGTGATGGTAGTAACAGTATCTGCAATCAGCAGGGCGAACTCGCCTTGCCTGCTGGTGTATGATAGCCCGGCCCCAGGGCAGCCGTGGCTGCTATCCAGTGGCTTGCCACCATCAGCGTGTGAGTGAGTGTGTGAATGGGTGAACGGGTGAATGACTATAGTGTGAAGCGCTTTGGAGTCCTCTGGACTTGATAAAGCGCTATACAAGTACAAGCCATTTTACCATGAAAATGTCTAAAAACACTGACCTTTAACTCAATTACCTTTCACACTGACTGTGTATCATCTATACTAGAACATTAGCATGGGGTGTAATCAGAGCTTCTTGTTTCACTTGAGAGGCTGGTTATATTAGTTTGTGTCTGTTTCATTTCTAAAAAAAAACTAAAAAAAACATAAATGATCCAACAACCACAAGTCACTCCAGCATGAATGAGGAAAACATATCCCCACAGTCACTATTTTTCTTCATTTCTTCAGAAAAAAACCTCTTCTCTGTAAAAGTCTGTGTTGCCATCTATTTATTAGCTTCTTTAATCCAAGTCATATTGAGGAAAATTGATTCAAAAGTGCTTATCTGAGAAATTTTCCTTTTGGGATTATTTAATAAAGTGTCAAATAATCAATCATGTGAAAAAAGCCAACATTGTTTAACTAAATCCACAGGAATGGGTTTCTACAAGTAGAAAGAAGTCAACATTTAAAAAGATGGATAAGTATTTTTGAAAGAACTGAAGAAATTCACGCTGTAGATTAAAAAAAAACTGACCGAAGATGAGAAAATGAGTGGCTGACCTGTGCGTTCTATGTATTCAACACATTTCTCAATGAAGAGTGGGATGGGACGCTCTGAAGTCACCAGATTCTGCAGGCGAACGCCAAAGTAGTTGCTGTCCCAGGTTCTCCGAGTGGGTGGGTAAAGTGGCTTCGGGGGCTTGGTCGATTTGGGCTACAAGTAAAAGGGAGATGAGAATTTTCAGAAGCTTCTGGAAGGCAATTGGGTGAATAGGAATCAAGAAATACTAAACAATAAAGAAAGTAGTAACAACAAAACAGGTCAGTAAGGAACATTAAAACAAGAATGAGCGACAGAACAAATACATTTAGAAGGAAGAAGGTCTTTTAAAGGAGGTTGAAAAAGTAAACCGTTAACAGATGCAGAGAGAATGTTGAAAGTTTAATAGCAGAAGCAGAAGAATCTTATAAAGCAGCATAACAGCAAAAAGATATGTTATTATTAAAGCTACATACATTTTTAACATTTTGTGAGTATTTGTACAAGACATTGTGTACAATGGTATGTGTTGTTTAGCAGTATTAACAGATATGAGATAGGAGGAGCAATGGAGGAAGACAGGAGAGGTCAGGAGAATTCATGTTGATGTGATGACAGCTGGGAGGAGTTCAGTCAGGAGAGTCGCAAGGTGCTGAGCTGGAAAAAAGAATGCAGACTGGAATTTTTCTAGATTAGCATGACTTGAAAGCATACTTAATTTTTCAGGAAAAATTCCATTTTGCTTGGCAAAATTATTTACTTTCATAAATAATTGCGCAGTGCAGCCTGTTTTGTACATTTAGGATTTAATTTGAATCATTTTCAGATGAGAACAGAACAAGACTAAATTCCTTTTTATCATGCTGGTAACTTAGATTTCTCCATACTATTTTCTGCTCTTCTGCAATTGGCCAGGACAGTCAATAGAGTTGTTCTTCATTCTCATCTGTTGATCTAAAAGCATCATAGTTCTAACAATGCTTAGTATTCATGGCCATCATGTGGCACCAGAAGGCATTTCTCTGCTGATTTGCACACTGACTTGGCCCATAAATCTTCATCTTGGATTTGTCCATGAGGAAAAACAAAAACGTCAGGTGTATGAACATGCTTTAGCACTGATACACCACTGTATAGTTTACCTAAATTGGGGAGTATGTTTTCTAATTTTAAACCATGCATTTACCAATAAAACACTACATGTCATTTATCCATACATCCATTATCTTACAAATGTATCCCTAGTCAGGTCATGAGGGAGCTGCACAGTGGTGCAGCAAGCAGGTTCTGGGTTCGATTCCCAGCCCGGGGTCTTTCTGCACGGAGTTTGCATGTTCTCCCTGTGCATGGTGGGTTCTCTTCAGGTACTCCAGTTTCTTCCCACAACATTTTGGAGCTTTCTCCAAAAACATGACTGTTAGATTAACTGGTCTCTCTAAATTCTCCTTAGGTGTGCGTGTGTATGTGCATGGTTGTGTGTCCTGTCTGTCTCTGTATTGCCCTGTGATGGACTGGCGACCTGTCCAGGGTGTACCTCTCGCCTGTTGACTTCTGGAGATAGGCACCAGCACCCCTCCCGACTCCACTAGGGAGTAGAGACAAGGGTGTAAGAAAACGGACGGATGGACGGACGGACGGACGGGTCATGAGGGGTGCTGGTGCCCATCTCCAGTTTTCAGCAGGCGAGAGGCAGGGTCATCATAAACTTGTCACCAGTCCATCGTAGGGCAATACAGAGACAGACACTACAAACAATCATGTACACACACTAACACCTCAGGAGAATTTAGAGTACTTGGGAGAGAATACCTGGAGAGAACCTATGCATGCTTAGAGAAAGCATTCGGTAACACTTTGACAGGATGTGAATTAGACTGACACAACACTGTCATAAACATGATATAACATGAAGGAGTCTTTATAAATGTCTATGACTGTGAAGTGTCATTCGGTAAATAAAGACACTCAATGCAAAGTCACTCTAAAAGTTGCATTGAAAGTGCCAACTTTGCATTGAAAATTTGATTATTTGCAAAAAAATGCAAAGCTGACACTTTTAATGGACTTTCAGTGCAACTTTTAGAGCAACTTTGCATTAAAGGCGTCATTATTTACCAAATGACACTTCATGACAACAGTCATAGAGATTCATAAAAACTCCCTTTATAACAGGTGTTATGTCATGTTTATGACAGTGTCATGTCAGTCTTATGCACACCCTGTCAAATAAAGTGTTACAGAGCATTCAAACTCCATGCAGAAAAACCCCAGGCTGGGATTGAAACCCAGGAGTGCAGTGGCACAGTACTACCAACTGCGCCACAGTGCAGCCCTAATTGTCATTTAGTCTGACCATTTCATATTGATAACTGTAGAGACATTTCTCAGACTTCTTTACTTGTTTTGCCAATGTATAATTGAATCTGTGCTTTTCCCGTTTTGTTTTTTTCACATTGCTGCTAGAAAAATTTCCCTACAGAAACAATAATACAGTGATACCAATACCTAACACATGCTGGTTAAATATATAGACTTTATGCACATTATATTGATGAATGGCTGTAATACAGATTACGGTTTTGGTAACAGAATTGGAAGAGACAATGCTACCAAAAGAGACTTTGCCTTGGGGTCAGTCAGCTTATGAGATGAAGATGAAGTACTGCTGGAGAGGGTGGAGGAAACAGCAGGAAAGGCAAAGTTGTAACTGTTGCTGAAGCCCAAGACCTGCAACCTTGCTCCTTATCAAGACACAACCTTTTGAGTGTTGGCCCTAGTTCAGTTTGAGCTTGTGTGCAAGTGACATCTCCTTGTTGCCCAGCATAGATGTTATCAGAGGACAGAGAGCCTTTAAGGGAGCAGGGTTGTTGAGTCCTCACTGGCTCTGAAGCAGAGCTGGGAAGGTGGCTGGCACATGACCATGGCCTGCCGTGGGTCGAGTTCAGCATGTAGAACCATTTAAACTCGCTCCTGGCTCACTTGACCCTGGAGCAGCACCTGGGGTTTAGAGGAGTCACTGCTTTTCGTTTTGACATGCCCAAATTGTTGATCTAGGGGGCTGAGAAGTTCCCTGGGCTTCAGTCTTGGGAACTTCTTTCCAGGAAGAGTACATCTAGTTTCCAGGTCCAGAGGAAACTAGATGTACTCTTCTCTCCAGGAAGAGTCCTGCAGCTTCTATGCAGTGAAACATGTAAGAGGCCAAGGCCAGGAGGAGGAACCTTACCAAGTCGGCAATAGAGTAGTTACACCTCTCCACATTGATGTTCTTGCAGCTCTGAGATTTCCTTCAGATGTTTCTCCCCAAGTCTCTGCAGTTCCCTCTTTATATATGAATTCTCCATCTCAGAATCATCTTCTGTGCTCACCACAGAGAAAAGTACGATGGTGGTGGAGGTTGTATCCACCAGGGTGTGCAGGGGAGGCAGTGCTGGTCCTGCACTTCTGCTTCATGTCCCTTCTGTTGGTCACTTCAGGAGGAACAGAGATGATCTTAAATCAACCTCTAGTTCCAGAGCAGGTCACAGAGTGAGGAACGTCTTCTTGACAAAGAGGCATAAACAGCAGAGTCACTCAAAAGAGTCACTCAGGCTGGCCATTCTCTCACAAATTTGAAGGAACTGTTCTCCTGCCCAGTAGTATTGATCCCCTATTGGCCCCAGGGTGCCGTTTCCTGACCCTCCAGTGGTGCTGTCCAGGTCCAGAGGAAACTAGATGTACTCTGTCCCAGATCCCGGTGTCTCTGTTGCACTTAGTTTCAACAGTTTGATGGATACATGGGAGCATTATTCCTGGTAGAGCATGTACCTGAGTTTTTCATCCAGAGTCTTAATGGTGCTGGAGGTATCTTTTAACAGGTTTACTGTAGTGTAGGCCATCAACAAGTGGTACAAGCCCAAGTTTGCATACCTTGTGACTCCCAGTAGCTATTAGATGAAAATACTACAACATGCAGTAATACCCAAAGATTACCGCGATTTATGCAATGAGACATAAATCGAGACATGCAATGTCTCGATTATGTGCCATCATATGTGTACATCATATGAGAGTACACATATGATGTTATGTGTACTCTCATAACATCATAACACAGATGTATTCAGTGCTTAGGATAAATATGTTAAGATTTTGAGTAAATTTGCTTCTGGACATCTAGTATGAATCTAGCTCATTAAGGTGACTAACCTTTTGTTTGTTGGGACTAGTTTTGTTCCCCCATTTTGATACAATAAGCACTGACCTCCCTGTTTAAAGTTTTGTTCATTTGTTATCATTTGTTATAAAACCAATAAAAACTTAGATGAAAAAAAAGATTGTGTGCCAGTGTTGAATAATAGAAAAGACTCACCTTTTTCTGGTCCTTCTGTGTCTTTGATGTCTTCTTCTTCTTCATCTTCTTATCATCTTCAGGATCAGAGGTGATTGCAGGATTATCTATACCAATCTTCCATGGGTCAGCTGGGGAGAGAAGAGGGTCTTCCTCACTGCCTCTATGGGCTCTTCCCTTTTTCTTTTTCTGTGTGGCAGGGCAAAACTCTTCACCATCACTATCAGAATGAAATCGTCTTTGATAGGCCTTTGTTTTGCTGAAGAGGATCTTAGAACGATGCTTGTACTTAGATGGTCGCCTCATGGCTTGAGACTTTCGATCAAATCCGTTCTCCTCATCTCCTCCTGAATGGAGGAATGGAGGTGTAATTTTCACCAGACGGCTGTGCGCGTCTTCAGGTACAACATAGATGTTGTCACTGTGGAAACCTCTGGATCTAACCAGGGTGTCAACAGGCTCTGCATAGTTGTCTGAAGCTTCCACATCTTCAGTGTGTGAGACTGGGCCACGAGGCATCCTGCGATTGCTTCGCATGCCTGCCTCAATGGTTTTAAGCAGGTTGGGGTCGAGCTTCTTTACATTAGGCTTAGGGAGCACAGGTTTAGGTCGGACTGGTGGGGGCACTTTGTGGTTGCGATCGTGGTCTCCGGCAGGTGTGCTGTGAACGGGGTACTCATTTCCCTCTAGATCAATCCTGTACTTTGCCCGCTCACTGGGTGTAGGCAGAAGTTGCACATCATCACCAATTGGACTGTAAGGTGGGGGGGCCTCATTATCATCATCTGATTCAGGATAATAAGCGGTGTAAGCTGGCAAATGACTATGAGGTGATGTGGGGAAAACATCTTCACTGGTGGTGCAGTCGCGAGTGGAGCTGTCAAGCAAGAAGGCCTTCTCAATGTTTGGCTTTTTTTCTAGCACTTCGTTGAAGAAGGGTGTAAAAACCTCCGTCTGCCGGTGATACTGTGACAGGGAATAGAGTGCTGTGAACTTAGCAGCAATCTCTGTGGCAATGTGCTCCCCTTCAGTCATGAGCTCCTTTATGGCATCACTCTCGAAGAAGTCCGCCTGACTGTCTGTTATCGCCACCATCTGGACGGGGATCACATCTTGAACTTCGGCCAAGAATGCCCGTAGGGTTGCCATTGATGCCTTGCGCTTGGCAGAGTAGACCAGAATATAGCCATGCACAAGTTCATCCTTCCGGACACCAATAGCTGAGTGGTAAGAGAGTATAGTGACTTGGATCCTTTTCCGGTTGTCCCCAATAATCTTATCGAGTATGAGTGTATTGCTCTGGCCTTGCTGTCCTGCACTACAGCAATGTGAATCTAAGAAAGGTGAGAGGATGAGGTCAACACTAAAAGGGTCCCAACACATAGCACACATGACTATTCTAAGATCTGTCTCAGCCATGTCTTTAATACACGGTAGGGGTGCCAAGACATCCAAGTTATGCTTAAGGCCTTCCAGCACTGCCCTGAGCCCCTGCTTAATTTGGAATTCTGTGAATTTCCTTGGAAAAGCTCCTGAGGGAATGTCAACAAAGGTACACTGCAACTTGTTTGCAAGCTGCTGGCCTTGGTGCCTTAGAATAGGTATGTTTTTGCAAACATTGTCTCTCTGACTTGAAAGAATGAGAATAAAAGGGAGTGGCTGAGCAAACTGATCTCGTCTATTCTGTGCTATCTCTGCTCTGATCCTACCTATGCAATCACCAATACAGTTGAGGGACTCAATAGAGTTAAACACACAAAAGCAGCCATGAGGTTTGAAAGTGGCAACCCATGTGTGGCTGAATAGGAGAGTGGAGTTAACATCCACAGGAAGAAGCTCTAGTTCATAAATTTTACCATCAAGCGTGTACTCATCATCTGTGGATTGAGCTCGGATCTCATTTGCTAGTTCCTGTGAGAGCCCATCTTTTCCAAGAAGGCAGAGGTTGATCTTATCAATGTTGGCACTGGTATAGTAGAGATTTGAGCGTCCGTGGTCAAGCTGTACCAGCCTGTTGGCCAAAACCTGCTCTACTTTCAGATCTACACAGTTCTGTCCACTTAAGCACGTCTCCTTAGTGGGATGGTAGACAAACCCAATGTGTTTAAGGAGTAGCGACTCTCTATCTGGGGCAAGTTTCTGCAGTGCTCTGTACCGGGGCTCCTCATTTAGTACACTGTGAATTTCTGTCATCTTGTCACAACTGGGAGTTGCATTAAGATCCAAGTCATAAAACAGCTCAGCGTGCTCAAACAGCATTTCCTGAAAATCCTCTTTGGCCTTTTCAACTATTTCCTGCTGGTGCCTACAGTAAACATCCTTTCTGTCAGATTCAGTGATGTACTTGTAGGCCTCATCTTCCATGACAAAGCACATGACCTCCTCCCATGGTTGTCCTGGACTAATAAAATGAACCCTTTCCAGAGTTTTCTTGAACCTATCTTTCATCTCCACCCTTCTTTTCTCAGATAGCAAGTGCTGGACATGGGAATAGTAAATTCTCTCCCCATCAGGAGTATTAAGGAGGTCGAAGGGTATTCTACGATCACTATTATCAATGTGATCTGACTCATCCCATGGTGTATGATCCAGTACCACAAACCAACACTGGAAATCTTGCCGGTTTCGGATTATAGTCTGTGCCTCAGGCCATGACAGGTGTTCAACTTCCTCCAGGCTACAGAAAATATTGTTAAGGGTTTTTGGAAGTGTTACTAAGTACTCTTCCCGCCGGCGTTTGATGTGCTCCTGTTTCAGTTGTGCAATGTACTTTGTGAACATGGAGCGAGCTTTTCGAGATCCCTCTAGGGTGATAAACTCATCATAGTCTGGCTGACCTTTCAAGTTATTTATGACTGTTTTCCACGTAATATGATAGTCCCTCACTGTTTGCACCATGAGCTTCTCAAATCTTTCTGTTACTGAGGCAGCGAGCTGTCGATGGACTTTATAGGCATCCTGGTATGGTATAGTTTTAGGCTTTCCTCTTGTTTTATCAATCTGCTGGATAAGGGTATTGAAGCAGTGCTCTACGTTGACATTGAAACGTGCTGATGTCTCAATTAACATCAAATTCTTTTTGCTGGCCACAAAGGTCTGCAGATCCCTCAAATGCTGGTCCATATACTCATCACACTTTGAGGCAGCAACAACAATAGGTTTCTTTGACTTAACGATTTGTGAGTAGAGGCTGTTAATGAATTTCATTTGGTCATCAAATTTCCTATTACAACCCTTACTAACATCAACACAAAGCACAAAGCCATCAATGTTCAGTTTCCCATCAGGCATCTGCCTCTGGTCAAAGTCCTGCTCCAAGCCCAGCTGGTCAGTGCAGATGTACATAAGCTTCTCTGCTGACTGGAGCTTAGTTGCTGCAGCTCGTTTGGTATATGGCTGTAGATTTGTACTTCGATGTGGAAGAAATGTTTGGTCATCAATGAACTCAGTTTGTTCAATTACTTGGATTTTACAGTCCAAACCCTCCTCCCCCCGAATGTTCACCTCCCCCCAATAAAGGAAGTGGTCATTGTTGACAACACGTCCGCCAAAGTCTATTGTACTGAGCACTGAGGTGTGCTCAGAGTAGTAATTGTCTGCATCTGGGCGCACATATCGATTGCACAGGCAGGACTTGCCCACTCCACAGTTGCCCTTTTCTTTTTCAGTCCCAGAGAGGCCAACCACACTAATGGAAAATGTCAGGGAGCGTGCATCCTTATTCTTGGCCATTATATACGCCCACTCATTGCTAACTTGGTTACTATTAGGAAAAATAGATCAAGATTTCATTCCAGTTCAGTTGCTCAATGGGTCAGGGCTCTGGAGGTTTTCATTTTCCCTGGGTTTTACTCAATCTTTTCCTTCAAATTTCTTTCACTCCTTGAGAGACTTTTCCGTAAGCCGGGTTAAAGCAGCCAATGCCTTCTTTTATCACCTTCCTGAAAGATATGAAATTTGAAAACAATCAGTTAAAACCAGGCAAAAATGAATAAATAAATAAAACATACTAACAAATACTAACAAAAACACTTAGACATGTTTTTCCATACTTGGACCGATTACATCTGTTGGAAACATGAACATTTCAACTTAAAAACTAAAAAAGTTGTCAAACATCTTTACTTGGATCCAAAAGTCTTCTAAATTCTAAGTTTTAATTTTTGCTTTTTAAAACAAAATTAATTTGTAAAAAGACCTCCTGAGAATGAGTGGTAACATCAATCATTCCAAGAACAATGAATATCAGAAAAGAGAAAATGGAGTGCTTTCAACTAATTTGTGCTGAGACAAGATAGAAATGGAATGCAGTCTGGGCTTTTGAGTGACACTGACCTAGAAATGATTGGCTTTGCTGTGAGAATGAAAGATAAATCAATTCTGATTTGTTATTATAAAATAGCTAGTAAATGTTATAAGTAGCCTTGGCATATACTTGTGAAAACAATCTGTGTCTTCTTCATTGTCACTCAATATTGGAACTCTAAATGTCTTATCAGTAGAATGGAGGACCACCACAGTCTACCGCTACCTTAACAAGCTAAAAATAAATGCCATACTGTCGCTGAAACAGGCAGAGCTGGATGCTCTTTGAGAACAGGAGCTATACTGCCTGCGCTACTGACATCACCGATCCGACCGGACCCATGGAGGTCCATTGTCGGTGGTAAAGTCCAGTGTCACTGTTTCCACCACCACACCAGACTCTATAAAGCACAGCTGATGCCGAACCAGATACAGCGCTATAGATGCTGGGAGAAATGTCAAAGACAAGCAGCGCTAATGGAGCTATTAGTACTGGAAATGCTATTGGAGCTAGAACACCGGTACCGAATGTGAAACCTCTACAACACCGAACGAAATGTTTATTCGTCAACAGCCGGACACATAGCTATAGAAGTTCTTAACAGATCACACAGTCCAACCAGAGGTAAATGTCATTCATTGTTTCATTCACGAAACTGAAGGCAGCAGCAGCAAAACATCAGCAGCTCCTACAGCCAACTCTGTCCTCTTCCTCTGTTTGGTCCTCATAACCTGTTATTTCTAGCAAAGGAAAGTGTGATTTTCTCTGTAGATGTCCCCTTTTGTCTGTTTCTCGCAGTGACCTGATGATGGTGCAGGAGAGCATTAGTTTTAGTCAAAACAAGCTTGTTTTTGGACGTGCAGTGCATGGGCCGCTTAAATTGTTGCATGATGCTGTGGGACCTTCACAACCTCCGAGTAATTTAATCGACTACGTCAATGGTTTTAGACGGCGTTTGTATGTGGGGGTGGAAATGGCTATGGGAAAGTTGACCTCTTCTCAGGAGAAAATGAAAAGCATCGATGAACGTCAGGTGTGCTTTTGGAGTCCTAGTGGGTACTCCATTTTTATGTGGGAAGGGGGTGACGATCCCCTCCAGTCCAGTAGGTGTCATATCCACTGAGATGAGTGCTGTGAGTGTGTGTGTCTCCTATCTTCTCTCCTGCAGGGTGTGTCAGACAGGTGTAGCCAGCTGGAGCTCATCATCCTATCAGGAGGAGCGGTTAAATAGGAGCTGGATTCTGGTGGCAGATGCCAGATGGTTCTACGTATCCAGCGAGTCCTCGTTCCTGGTCCGAGAAAACCCTTTTCTGGTTCTGTTTCCCGCCCGGTTCCCATCAGCTCATGCTGATAGCCGTTTCCCGTCTCCTGCCTGGCTCCGTCCTATCCGCCCACCTTCGCTGCTGGATTGCTCCCGGATCAATGCGCTCGCCTGCCTGTCCACCCTCCAACGGTCTCTCAATCTCAGTGGATATACCGGTTCCCCCCCAGGACCAACTCATCTCCACCAACAGTAAGATCTGCCTCTTCTCTGTTGCACATTGAGCTCCCATTCAGACGACGTGTTCATAACTCACCTTTTCCCACCAGAGCGAATCCCCGATGGGTCCTCACCTCCTGCCTGTTGCCGTCCGTTCACCTGTCTGTCCCAGCTGCTGGTCGAAAATAAACTTCAGACTTACCTTTGCTTGTGTTGCGTTTGTAATTGTCCTGCACCAGAGTCAGGTGACCAAACATGTCAGTAGGGGCCTCTATTTTTCCTCTTTTCAGGAAGGAGATGGATGGGCTGCTAATTGAACACACCGGGCTGATGATAAAAGCCCGGCCAGCCAGTCACTGGCCTGCTTGCTTGACCTCTGGATCAGACCGGAATGGGCAGCANCATTGGTTCATGCTCCTCTCAGATTGGCTGTGTAGTCCTCCAAGAGCTATATATTTTTTGTATGAATAAATTATTGTTTGTGCAGATTTGCTTGTCTGCCTCCCATTTTTGTGTCACGCCTTTGAGCAGGGCATGGCACAGAAAACTGGTTTAAATATTTAACAAAATTCTTCAATAAAGAGACAAAGAGAGTTAAAGGATGAATTAAGTTTTAAAAAGACTGTTTCATTTGAGGAAATTTTACATGATGGAATCAGGGTCGCAACTACATATTATTCAGATGGATGCGAACACATAAAAGCGCTCAAAAGTGCATACCTAAACGCTTTAAACAATCCCATTAAGGACGAAATAGCAACACTACATGAACCCGAATCTTCGGAGGACTTAATAAAACTGTCAATACGCTTAGATAATAGGATTCGAGCCCGAATTAAAGAAAGAGGCAATAGAAATCCTCCACCCAGACCTCTTCCCGTTGTTAGCCGCACCATCCCGGCTGAGCCCTCACCGAATTTTTCCAGCCCCGAAACCATGCAAATTGGACACACAAAATTGTCTCAAGAAGAGAGGCAGCGCTTAATGCGCTCTAAGTTGTGTCTCTACTGTGGCGAAGCTGGTCATTTCGTCTCCGTCTATCCCCTGCTGTTAAAAACCAATGTCCGCCAGTAAGGGCGAGGGAGCTGGCGGACCATCAAATAACCACAAATTCACCTCGTCTACTGTTACCTGCTTCTCTTACCTCTTCTCTTTTCTTCCAATTCGGTCTCCGCCTTGCTAGACTCTGGATGTGAACGTAATCGGTTGGATTCATGTTTTGTGCAGCAGATGGGAATTCAGACAGTCCCTCTCCCAGCCCCCCTTCGTGTTCTAGCCCTTGATGGCAAGATGCTGCCACAGATTACTCACCAGACCCAACCCATCCCACTAACCGTTTCTGGCAACCATAATGAGTGTATCTCATTCTATGTTTTTCCAACTGCAAGTACCCCGTTGATTTTGGGTTTCGAATGGTTGCAACAGCACAACCCCAATATAAATTGGGTAAGTTGATACATTGAATCGTGGTCTTTAACCTGCCATTCATCTTGTCTCTGCTCTGCCGTCCCGCCAGGCCCACCACCAGCAGACAATGATGAGGCCGATCCACCAGATCTCACTTCAGTGCCTGCTGAATATCACGACTTGGCTCAAATATTCAGTAAATCTAAAGCCTCGTCCCTGCCTCCCCACAGACCATATGACTGTACAATAGATCTGCTACCCGGGGCTCCTTTGCCCAACAGTCGACTCTACAACATCTCCAAACCTGAAAGGGAGACCATGGAGAAATATATACAGGAGTCATTAGCAGCTGGCATTATCCGCCATTCCTCCTCCCCTTTAGGGGCTGGTTTTTTCTTTGTAGGGAAGAAAGACGGNGGCTCCTTTGCCCAACAGTCGACTCTACAACATCTCCAAACCTGAAAGGGAGACCATGGAGAAATATATACAGGAGTCATTAGCAGCTGGCATTATCCGCCATTCCTCCTCCCCTTTAGGGGCTGGTTTTTTCTTTGTAGGGAAGAAAGACGGCTCTTTAAGACCTTGCATTGACTTCAGAGGGCTGAACCAAATCACTGTTAAGAACAAATACCCTCTGCCACTCCTCTCCTCTGCCTTTGAGCCAGTTCAAGGGGCCAAGGAGTTCACAAAACTAGATTTTAGGAACGCCTACCACTTACTCTGCATCAGAGAAGGGGATGAGTGGAAGACGGCCTTTAAGACTCCATTAGGCCATTTTGAGTATTTAGTGATGCCCTTCGGTTTAACTAACGCACCAGCGTGCTTTCAGGCTCTCGTTAATGATGTCCTAAGGGACTTTCTGAATGTGTTCGTGTTTGTCTATCTCGATGACATTTTGATTTTTTCCAAGAACTTACTTGAGCACAGGAACCATGTCCGTCTGGTGTTGCAGCGCCTCCTGGAAAATAAGTTGTTTGTAAAAGTGGAGAAATGCGAGTTTCACCAACCATCAGTCTCCTTCCTGGGTTTCATCCTAGAGGGTTGACAGGTCAGACCAGCGGAGGAAAAAGTCAAGGCAGTTTTAGAATGGCCCACTCCTACAACCCGAAAACAACTCCAAAGATTTCTTGGGTTCGCCAATTTCTACCAACGTTTTATTCGTAATTATAGCCAAACTGCCCAACCCTTAACTGCTCTAAACTCAACCAAGACTCCATTCAGCTGGACCCCTGCAGCTAATGAAGCCTTTTCCAGGTTAAAAAGCCTTTTTGCCAACGCGCCTGTTCTCATCCAGCCTGACCCCACCAAACAGTTCATTGTCGACGTGGATGCTTCAGATTCAGGAGTAGGAGCCGTTCTCTCTCAGCTCTCAGAAAGTGATCACAAGACTCATCCGTGTGCCTATTTCTCCCGCAGACTGTCCCCAGCAGAGAGAAATTATGATGTTGGGGATCGTGAACTACTTGCTATCAAATTAGCATTAGAGGAGTGGCGACATTGGCTCGAGGGTGCTATTCTCCCCATCGTGGTTTGGACGGACCATAAAAATCTAGCTTACCTCCAGTCAGCTAAAAGACTCAATCCTCGACAGTCACGTTGGTCTTTATTCTTCTCTCAGTTTAACTTATCCATTTCTTTCCGCCCAGGATCCCGCAACGTGAAGCCAGATACCCCATCCAGACTTTTCTCTCCAGACGACTCTGAGAAGGAGCCAGCCCCCATTCTACCTCCTAGCTGTTCGGTTGCTACGGCAACCTGGGAGATCGAAGATCTTGTTAAACAAGCACAACAGTCTGAGCCTGATCCAGGGACCGGCCCATCCAACAAGATGTACGTACCTACAGCTATGCGTGCCCGTGTCATCAGTTGGTTACACTCCTCGAAGTTTTCTGCTCATCCAGGCATCAGCAGAACCGTAGCTCTAGTTAATCGCCATTTTTGGTGGCCGTCCGTCCAAAAGGACGTTAAAGATTATGTCTTAGCCTGTCCCATTTGTGCTCGGAATAAGTCCTCCCATCAGCCTCCCTCAGGACTTCTTCAACCCTTACCAACTCCCAAATGGCCCTGGTAGCATATAGCTGTCAATTTCATCACCGGACTGCCTGTTTCCAAAGGTATGACCACTATTTTGACCATTAGTGATCGATTTTCTAAAGCTTGCCACTTAGTGGCTCTGAGAAAACTTCCTTCAGCCTTTCAAACAGCTCAACTCCTAGTTAAGCATTTGTTTAGATTACATGGTATACCTCTGGACATCCTCTCTGACCGAGGGCCACAGTTCACTGCTCAAGTTTGGAGAAATTTTTGTTGGGCTCTTGAAGCAAAGGTGTCACTCACCTCTGGTTATCACTCACAGTCAAATGGTCAAGTCGAACGACTTAACCAGGATTTGGAGACCACCCTCAGATGTCTGACCGCCACCAATCCGGCCGACTGGAGCACTTACCTCCCCTGGGTGGAGTATGCACATAACTCCCACGTGTCCTCTGCCACTGGGTTGTCCCCTTTCCAGGTCTCATTAGGTTATCAACCCCCACTGTTCCCGGCTGACGAAAAGGACATCTCGGTCACCTCAGTCCAGCACCACATTCGACGGTGTAGGGTCATCTGGAACAGGACCATCACCGCCCTGAACCGCACCGCTGAACAAAATCGTCGTTGGGCTGACCGTAAGAGGAGGGCTGCCCATACGTTTGTTCCTGGTCAGAAGGTTTGGCTTTCCACAAGAGACATCCCCTTGAAATCAATGTCCAAAAAGTTGTCCCCTCGTTTCATTGGGCACATTGTTGGCCCATCAGCGGTTCGTCTGCGACTGCCATCCTCACTTCGTGTCCACCCCACGTTTCATGTTTCTCAGGTTAAACCAGTCCATTCCAGCCCCTTGTGCCCCCCAGCTGGGCCCCCTGACCCCTGGACATTGATGGTCACCCGGCTTACTCGGTCCGCCGGATTGTTGACTCTCGGAGGCGTGGGCGGGGTTGGCAATACCTGGTGGACTGGGAGGGCTATGGTCCTGAGGACCGTTTATGGGTGCCAGGCTCATTTATTTTGGATCCGTCCCTTATTTCTGATTTTTGTTCTTCCCAGTCCCCTGGCTCTTCTGGACCGCCAGGTGGCGGTCGTTGAGGAGGGCGGTAATGTTGGGTTTCAGGGTGTGGGGATTAGTTTGGCTTCCTTTTCAGTTCTTCGGCAGACCACCAGAGGGAGCCATTGGACCACTCTGCTGGAGAGGGCGTGCCTGCAGGCTCAACTATCCACACCTGAGAGGAATTATCCAGAGGAGTATATAAGCAGAAAACAGCCAACACTTCCTTGCCAGAGTGTTTGCCAGTTTTGGTACTCTAGCTCCTCAGTGTGTTTAGTCTAGAGACGTCTTGTTTTTTGATCCGAGTTTGTTCAGGCCCTCACCCTGTTTCTTGTGGCTCTTCCTCAGGAATCCTTTGAGACCTTTGGAGTCTGTTTCCTCAAGTCCACCAGCCCTGAAGAAACCTTTTGTGACGCCTCGCTGCTCTTCCGTGGTGACAAATCTGACCTGCCCACCCTCCAACGTCGGGTTAATCTCCAGCCAGCCAACATCAGCTTTCCCCTTCATCTGGAACCACGTCCCTCCGCCCATCGTCCTCCACTTGCTTTTCAAGTAAGAACAGAGCTCACAGCCATTCGTTGACTCCCTTCTCATCCCCTGTGAAACCATTAACCTCTGTCTTCCCTTGTGTGCAGATGCACCTGGACTCCGACCCGCTGACCCCCCTAGCCATGTTTCTTTGTTTGATTTTTGCAATAAACATCTTTTACTTCCATCTCTCTGTGAGTGTTTCTGCATGTGGGCAAAAAACATTAGACCAGTGATTCTTAACCTTTTTTGAGGTACCGAACCCCCCAGTTTCATATGCGCATTCACTGAACCCTTCTTATCCCCCCACCCCCGCGCCGACATACAAAATACTTTGCGGTATTCTGATTTAGTAATGCAATTATATTAGCTGCGTTACCACCCCCACGCCACTAGAGGCAGTACCAACCCCGAAAAAGATTTAGAAGTACACCGAAAGCTCCAGAATTAGGTAAAAACAGTGAGCTTTGCTAAAGTAATTAAAGACACAAGTTCAAATCCATGCTGATAGTGGAACTCCTTCAATCAGTGCTCCTCCGCAGCTCTTATTGGCTAAGCAATGTAACGTGATCCTCTGCTCAGCAATTGGCTAAGCAATGTAACGTGATCCTCTGCAGCAGCGCTGATTGGCTCAGCAATGTAACGTGATCCTCTGCTCAGCAATTGGCTCAGCAATGTAACGTGATCCTCTGCAGGAGCGCTGATTGGCTCATCAATGTAACGTGATCCTCTGCAGAAAGTGATGGCAAAGCGGGGAGAGTCATCACGACTTTACACAGTGTGTCTTTACCTCCGCGGCAGAGGCTCCACCGAACCCCTGAGACCGACTCATCGNTGATTCTTAACCTTGAGGTACCGAACCCCCCAGTTTCATATGCGCATTCACTGAACCCTTCTTATCCCCCCACCCCCGCGCCGACAGACAAAATACTTTGCGGTATTCTGATTTAGTAATGTAATTATATTAGCTGCGTTACCTCCACCTCGGCGTTACCAACCCCGAAAAGATGCGACTAAGGAGCAGATTTAGAAGTACACCGAAAGCTACAGAATTTGGTAAAAACAGTGAGCTTTGCTAAAGTAATTAAAGACACAAGTTCAAATCCATGCTGACAGTGGAACTCCTTCAATCAGTGCTCCTCCGCAGCTCTGATTGGCTAAGCAATGTAACGTGATCCTCTGCAGCAGCGCTGATTGGCTCAGCAATGTAACGTGATCCTCTGTTCAGCGATTGGCTCAGCAATGTAACGTGATCCTCTGCAGCAAGTGATGGCAAAGCGGGGAGAGTCATCATGACTTTACACAGTGTGTCTTTACCTCCGCGGCAGAGGCTCCACCGAACCCCTGAGACCGACTCATCGAACCCCAGGGGTTCGATCGAATCCAGTTTAAGAACCACTGCATTAGACCCATTATGACACAGGGCACCACAGGTGAGGAGGGGAACAGTTTTTTCAGTTAGTTTGGATAGTCTGACTCAGTGCAGTGTGAATAAGAACCACAGCAGCTGAAAATGTAACAAATGTAATTTTGGTCCCCAATTAAACCAGGTCTAGGGGACTATCAGATGTGAAAACACCCAAAGATAACGTTTCTCAACGGGCACGCTCAGGAGACAGCAGGGAGCGCTGGCAAAAAAAATTTACAAAAGGGGGGCACTGCGATTCCTTTGGGGGCGTTTGCTCGAAGGTAAAAGTTGCACCTTAAAATGCACAACAATACCACTTTAGACTCTGAACTGCTTGCTAAAATGTAGTGTGTAGCATTAAAACATGCTTGGCTGCAACTGTATCGATAGCAGCTCTACTTCTCTTCAGTGTTTCTGTTAGCTTCTTGGTGCACCTCCTGCTACTGGCAGCTTCACCACACAATCAATTCAGCGTTACAGCGGCTAACGTCCTTGTTGCCGTGATTCACTTTTCAAGTCATAGGTGTCTGGTTTTCTAATATTGTATGTCCTATTGAAGGTTTTTATACATATGTTTTGTCAGTGATGTCGTGTCAAAGCAGCATCATTGACACAACTTTTAAATTAAAACGGGAAAAGTGTTTTAATGTTCGTCTGGATGCTGCATGCTTCCATGGAAGGGCAGCAGAATATTGCTCTTACAAACAATTTCTTTTGTCTGAAATATCACTAAATACAGCAAAATAAGTCGCTGAGTTGTCAAGAGTGGGGTGACTATTGTTAACTTTGAACATGTAGATATGACCTGGTGGGCAAATCTGTCAGTCAAGCTTCTCTCACGAGAGAGCAGAAGAGAACAGTGGGTGATTTTTAGACCTTTGCTGAGGTAGATAAGATCAGAGGATAAGATCGGCTTCTGTGGCTGTTGTTAACGAATATTTTAGTAATGGAGTAATCTATCAATTATTCTTACGCTTAATTGAGTAATCGGATAAGAAAAGATAAAATAAAACATTGGTAAATCTAAAATAGCAGTATTACTATCACATATCAACATCAGTTAAATTTTTCACCTTTGAGCTTCCCTAACAACTTTTCTGTAGTTTAGAAAATTAACTTGTAACAATAATAGCTCACTTTCTAAATTAACCTGAAGAAACTTTATACAAAATCTGAAATTGTATTCAATTTAATAATAAAGAGGCAGGGTCACAAATACACTTATAAAAATTATCTATACTCCAGCTTTTGGTTTATGTATTCATCTTAAGTCAGTTTAATAGATGAACTCTCACCTTGCCCAGACTTTTATAGCTCGTATGTTCTGCAATAATAGCGACAGGATTTGACACCTGCATTCATCACACACAAAAACACATCTACCAGCTATGTAATATCACGATGCGCATCGTTTCAGCCCTATCGGCTTCACATGCAAGTATCAGCCAATCACAGATCTCCCAAAATTATGGAAATCAGTGCCAGTAAAATCAGTACGCCCCTAGTCACAGCCAAATGTTAGCATCTCAGGTACCATTTAAAACTTAAACAAAGTTCAGAATTTGTGGTTTTCAATTACAGTGAAACATGATTATTACCATTTAGATCTACACGTCTGAAATATGTGAATATGTGTAATTGAACTATAAATAGCAAGGGTTCCACCAGCAGGGGTACCTGCAGGATATTATTGAAGGGTAGCCACGGTACTATCACTGCACCTGACCCACAATAGCACATCAACATCTCCAACACGTTTCATGGATCATGTGTGTGTCGCACAAAACCAGCACAAACTTAAACACATGCAATGCACATGGCCCACTAAAACAGCGGATCTAATCCGCTTTTTATTTTTATTATTATTGTTTTTATTTATTTATTTATTTATTTTACAAATTATACTAAATAATAAAGACAGGTAAGCAAAGCCTACCCATGTGATCCACAGGAGGAGATCCTCCCATGGATGAGGCTTGCAGAAGAGGAGGAGGTAAAGTAACAATGCTTGCTTAATGTCTACTCTTTTTTGCAAAGTTTCTGGTTTCCATGCTCACCACAGTACTGAGACTGCCTTCTTCAAATTGTTCGATGATATCCACATAAACGCAGACTGCAAAAAAACAACAAAAAAACAACACAGGACTGATTCTGTTGGACCTCAGTGCAGCTTTTGACACTGTTGACTATGACATATTATTGAAATGACTGGAGAGTTGTGTAGGACTCTCTGGTCCAGTACTAAACTTTTTTTGAATCTTACATAAAGAACAGGGATTTCTTTGTTTAAATAGGTAACTTCTCATTGAAGCGGACAGAAGTCACATGTGGGGTACCCCAAGGCTCAATCATAGGACCCATCTTATTTCTATCTATATGCTCCACCAGCTCAGGTTATAACAGAAAATAATATTAGCAGGGTTTCTCCCAGAAAACTTGAAAAGCCCGGTGGTCGGGGCGCCGAGGCGGTCCACCGTGTTTTTGTATTAAAAGATGTTAAGTAGACAGGAAATGTAAAAATATTACTGGGTAATTATATGTTACGGGAAAACATTGCCAGTGAAATGCTATTTAAATCCACAACTAGTCTTAAAAACAACAAATCAAAAAATATAATTAAAATGAATATCAATTATTTGCACTTCTGGTTAATCCAAATTAAGTCAGTGGTTTCATCAGGCCCCCAAGGGCTTCAGGAGCCCATAAATGCTAATATTTTAACACAGACCACAGATAAATATAACGTTTGTTTATTGAGATTATCAATGCTGCTAAATTTGAATAAAATGGTTTCAGCATACACTAATTAAAATATTTTAAATTGTTTAACATTTAAATGTAAGATTTTAAGAAGCTGGCAAGTTTACTTTGTAAAAGTTCAAAAAACAATATTCATAGTTAGATTGTTTTTTTTACCACAGCAACAATATGATGCTGTGAGTTTAATCTGAGTTTGAGCTCTGTTTGTCCACAAATACTAATTACTAAACTGCAGTTATAACTGATTGTTTTTAGGTTGGCCAATTAAACTATTCCCTTCTCCCAGATTAAACCTAACACAGAAGCATTTAGTGGTGCTGATGTTTTTAGTAACAAAAGGGGCCCCTAAGTCAAGGGCCGGTCCAAGGCCTCAGACAGCCTTGGACCGGCCCTGCATGATGAGTTAAATCCGGTGCACTGCGCAGAGATGCGTAACACACGGGAGATTTAATTAAATGCTGCTAATGTGGCTTTAGTAGCTCTTCCATTTCATGTCTGTTGAGGTTTTAACAAGGGGACACAGAAACTATTTTGGTTGGTCATGTTTATGGGACGTGTTTCTCGGATCTTCGCATGGCCGCGCACATTAACTCTGGCTGACTAAGTGGACAAAGCATTTGATATGGTTTGATGCATCATGTAACCGGAAAAATAATAATAAAAATAATAATAGAATAATATGAAATCAGCTTGATGAGTGACAGCGAGGAGAACGCGAAAACTCCTCACCAGGCTGAACCTGCATGATGAGCTTAGAGCTGGTTCATTAACCACTAACGCTCTGTCCAACCGAGAACACATACATAAACTTTATCAGCACAGACAGAGCCAGGCGCTGGGCAGTGTGTTGAGATAGAAAAGTCACACAAAATTCTTGGTCCACAAGTAATCATTCTCACCGCTCCTCAACGGACCTCTGAAAGCGACTACAAATTATTCCTGCGGTTCATGTAGAGCTGCACAACCAGAGCTAACCAAAGTGGGGTTTAAACTCCTACCTTGATCAAAAACTCTGGAAAGAAACATAATTTCTCACAGTGGGTTGATGTAAATATCCATAGAGGTCAACCTATGTCCAGTTTGGATGAAAGGAGGCACGCGCGATCCGCGCTGAGGTAAACTTAATCCGGGTGCTACAGCGTTCGAGGCAAAGCGCAGAGGCGCAGCGGTGTGATTGGTCTGGCTTTAAATGCATCAATTATAAACCTATCTTTTAGGAATAAATCTGCTCTGCCAGTGAAACACTCAGAGCAACAGAGACTCTTGCAATTTGGCTTCAAAAAAACAAAAAAGCGATTTTTATTTATTTTTAAACAAGAAAGACTTAGCCTGGAGGCGGTGCCAGTGTATTATAGGCCTGGTAGGTCACCAGGCCTATAATACACTGGGGGAAACCCTGATTAGCTATTATAACTACATTGCCGTATTGCCACCAGTAAGTCGGGGCTTGTTTCCGGTGAGAGTTGGACTACACCAGGGCTGCCTTTTGTCACCGATTCTGTTCATTACTTTCATGGACAGAATTTCTAGGCGCAGCCGAGGTGTTGACGGGTTACTTTTTGGTGGCCTTAGGATCACATCTCTGCTTTTTGCAGATGATGTGGCTCTGCTGGCTTCATCAGGTCATGATCTGCAGCTCTCGCTGGAGCGGTTCGCAGCCGAGTGTGAAGCAGCCGGGATGAGGATCAGTGNGGACTATAGGCCATTTAAGAGTTTGTTTCCAACAGACGGGCACTACTGCAAACTGACCTCATCCTCGTCAGCCACGTGTGACCACTCCAGCACAAGAACTCCACATCCAGCTCATCCATCTGCGGCATCGGCTAAGACCAGTGACACACACAGTTGATGAGACTATCTGTCTGCACAACAGACACATCACACCTCAGACTGTCCGTAACTGCCTAGGAGAAGCCAACTTGACAAAATCCAATTCCTCAACCTGACCCATATCATGTTCAAAGGACTGTCGATCCACAGCTGTTTTGAAGATCAGTAATTACTGGAAGTATATTTTGAGTTTCTCTATACATTGTGTAACACAAATATTCATAAAACTCTTTACATTGGGTGTTTATATTTTTGTTCAGTGTATTTTACTGATTGCAGGTTTTTCAGTTGTCCTTTTGACTGAATAGCTGCTGTATTGTGCCTGCAAGTATTTTGCATGTTTTGTCTAAAAAACTGGGTGAATTTATTACCTGATCATTTTTCCACTTTGTCAGATCACTTAGGAGCATTCGTACACAAAGCGAAAAATTAACAGCCAATCCAGGTGATCCGCAATGATCGGCCCTCATGGGTGATCGGAATCGGGAGTAAAAAAGCATGATTGGACCATCCCTACTCTGAGCAGATGTTTAGAACAGAAAAATGTGTGGATGTGCCACAACTTTCTCCAACTGAACAGAAACAAAATTAAAGTTATCTTGGACCTAAAGTGTAACGATTTGGAGTCAGTGTACAGCTTCAGTTATTACAGCTAGAAACTAGAGATCAGGCATGAAATCTGGTAGTAGTGATGCATTCTGACCTGAACCTTCAGAGCCACATAAAAAGCACTTTTGCACTAGACAGCCTCTAACCGGTACAGTCGCAGCCAACCTCGGTGTGGTTCAGGTAGTGAGCTTTTCCCTTTATATGGTCTGTTCCTCACTGTTGAGCGCTGGTCGTGAGCGGCAACAACTGCATTCAGTTCTCCGCTGATGTCTGCAGCAACACTCAGCAAAGGAGAACCTCAAGGTTGTAGTTCTGAACTCAAATAAACCCAGATATTTAATTTTGTGTAATAGAAATTTATTACTGGCCCAAACAACAATAAAGCCTCAGATCAGTTATTATTTTGCAGCATGTTAATATAATTACATTCTGGCACTTTATTTTTTAAAAGTGCAAACTTCTGGGTTTATGTAACGCAGTCAAAAAATGTAAAAAGAAAAAAACTTAATCCAAAGGAAAACTAAAATTAATATCATAAGCTGATAATGTGTACTTTGGGTGTTTCACAATGTCAACACAAAAGTACAGCCTGTCAGAAAGCTGACCAGCTGCTCCATTTCTCTCTTCTTTATTACTGTATTGAGCTGCTATCAGAGCTGCTAAATCAAGATCATTCTGCTGCAAAACTTATCGTATGTGATCCTGGTGCTGATCGTGATTAAACTCATCTGTTCCTCCGTACTAAGCAGATGTCTGATAGCAGACAGCTAAACTTTAAAGTTGTTTTGGAGTTTTCAGTGATGTAAATCACAAGCAAATCAGCAAAAAGAAGTCAGCTGTCAATTAAATCGTTTTGTTGTCATACGTAGATTGGTCCTGCTAGTACTAGCCCTGAAGCAGGTACTGAAATCTGAGAACAGCTGGGCACGTAGGATTTGCTAATGGAAAACGAATCTAGCCGAGGTGGACCAAGACCGTACCAGATAGAAGTGGGCTAGTGGAAAACTAGAATTCTGCTGCTCATGTTCTCACTAAAACCAGAAAGATAGAACACATCACCCCAGTTCTAAAGTCCACCATGTTTTTATTAGAGGTGCACCGATTGCAGTTTCCTGGCCAATTGCCGATCTTTTAAAAAGCTTAACCTGCTGATTCCGATTTTGCCCAATAACAATTATTTTTGTCTGAAATGTTGCTCAATATAGCAAGAAAGTTGTTGAGTTGGCAGCAGTTGGGTCACTATTGTTAATTGTAAATGTGCAGACATAACTTGGTTGGCCGGTCTGTCAGTCAAACCTGTCTCACAGGAGAGCAGAAGAGGACAGTAATTGATTCTTACACATTTGCCAAGCTGCGTAAGATCGGCTTCATATGTAAAATTCGGCCGATCACAGATCTCCCAAAATTAAGGAAACCAGCACCAATAAATAGGTTGGCCAATAAATCAGTGCACCCGCTAGTTTTTACTCAAAAACATGGTGGACGGTCCCACCACCAACTTTATCAAAATTTCAGAGGGGAACCTTGTATAAGTTTCACTTATTGGATTTAACTGAGTCAACATTACATAATCACTAACTGTTATAAATTTCCACTTGCTTTGAAAGTAAGCAAGGCCAATAGTCCTGCATGTTTTAGATGTGCCTCTGTTACACACCTGATTTAAGTGAGTACTACCTCCTTAACATGCCTCCTATTGATGCAGAATCCTGTTAATCATCCATTTATTTAAGACAGGCATGCAGTAACAGGGAAACCCTTAAAACAGGACAGTGGCCCCTGACAATCTCTGCTTTAACCCTCTGAATGCGTGAGTGACTGACTATACAGTCTTCCGTGAGTGGGTCTTTTTGGACCCATATTTAAATTAATGTGGTTTTTTGCTACTTTTGTCATTTTGATTCAAAATTATGTTTTGTATAATACGTTCTACTGTGTTTTATTTCCCACAATAATTATTTAATGTTTGAAATATTTTCATTTTTCACTTTTTCATTTTTCGACACTGAGAAAGAGCTCAATTATTTCTGTGGACTATTCTACAAAGGAGAATCACAATAACTGGTCACCCACGAGTCTTACACTAACATTACTGTCTGTATTCTATTATGCTGTGTGTATCACACGTGTGAGTGTGTGTATGAATGTGCATTTATCTATCCATCCATCCATCCATCTGCGGTTTATCCGGGGTAAGGTCGGGGGGGCGGGGGGCAGCCTAAGTAAGGAGGCCCAGACCTCCCTCTCCCCAGCTACTTGTTCCAACTTCTCCATGGGAAATCCCAAGGCGTTCCCAGGCCAGCTAAGAAACATAGTCCCTCCAGCGTGTCCTGGGTCTTCCATGGGTCTCCTCCCGGTGGGACATCCTCAGAACATCTCACCAGAGAGAAGTCCAGAAGGCATCCTAACCAGATGCTCCTCTTGACGTAAAGGAGCAGTGGCTCTACTCTGAGTCCCTCCTGGATATCTGACCTTCTCACCCTATCTCTAAGGGAGAGCCCAGACACCCTATGGGGAAAACTTATTTTGTCCGCTTGTACCTCGTTCTTTCGGACATGACCCAAAGCTCATGAGGGTAGGAACGTGGATCGTCCGGCAGATCAAGAGCTTCGCTTTTTGGCTCGGCTCTCTCTTCACCTCGACAGACCAGTACAGCGCCTGCTTCACTGCAAACGCTGCGCCAATCCTCCTGTTGATCTCCTGCTCTATTTTTCCCTCATACGTGAACAAGATCACAAGACACTTGAACTCCTCTACTTGGGGCAGGACACCCTCCCTGACCAGGAAAAAGCACTCTATACTTTTCCAGCTAATTTATTTATGCATTTATTTATATAGCTATGAATAATTATTGAGTTGGTAAAAGAACAAACCTTGAACACATTGATCAACAGGTTTTGCATGTCATTCAACACATTCTCTCACTTGGTTTTCTTATCCAGGGTTTCAGTCACACACACAGACATGCACACACAAATAATACACATGCACAATATAGTTAGTATACATGGCAATGTTAGCTAGTTGGTTAGATAACTAGTATTAGCTAACTTTGAAGAAAGATAATATGTTGATTCGTGACAATAACGCTGTCACAGTACTCATGACTGACACACACACACACACACACACACACACACACACACACACACACACACACACATTTGTGAGGTAAAAATAAAGATAATACTTATATGTAAGAGCTATTGCTGTGTAAAACATTATTCAGGGGTGACAGTTAGGTCTCAGTGCATTTGGTTCACAAAAAATGTTTTCCTGATAGTCACAGTTGGTAAGAAACAAAGATTCCCATTAAATTCCATAGGAAATAAATGCAGGTCATTTTGGACCCACTCATGGAAGAATGGGGAGGCAATATAAAACATGCCATTTCTTAAAATGTATAAAAGGTAAATTAAAAATTTGAATTGCATGATATCAATAACATGTTTCTTGAGAAATACCTGCAATATGAAGTGATGAAAACGTTTCATTGCAAAGATATTGCAAAAAGATGACCTCACCGGGTCCAAAAGGACCCGCTTACGCATCAGAGGGTTGAACTAGGGCTGAAACAATTCCTTGAATGAGTTGAGTACCTCGATTATTAAAATTCCTCGAGGAAAATTTATCTGCATTGAAGCTTCGTTAAATTAAATTTTAACGAAGCGCACCGTTTTAAATTAATTTTAGTATGTAACGCACCGTGTTCCAGCCGGATCATTATTTGTGGTGGGCAGTGCTCTTACTTCCGCCTATGAGTTGTTGTGAAGTGCTAGCAGCATGGTGTTGAATTGTGGGACTTTTTGTGAGGGCTTGGGGAGAAATAAGGACTGTTGAACCTTGCGGTGTGATGGTTGGACTACGACAGCATTGGTGGCGTCAAAATCGCGTCATCATGGTTTTGGACTGAACAGTAGGAATGGCGCTAAGAGAGACAGAGAGAGATCCTATTCCTTGGACAATCGTGAAAATATTCTATAGAGGACTCGATTACTAAAATATTCTTTTACAACAGCCCTACTTTAAACTATAAAACCCTCTGAATGAATGTCAGTTCATTGGGTACAACAAAACCTAACAAACTGTTTTAAACGATACCAAATTAGGTGAAAAATCCTGAGACAAATGTCACAGGCAGACTAAAAGAGATGACATTGAATATAATCAAATTATTCAGAGTCCTTGTTCATAAACACTTAAGAGAGCTAAAGGCATGACTTATTTCAAAACAACAGGATAAATAATTGCTATTTTCAACACAAATAGTGTCCACAATATAACTTATTACTTTGAGAATTAGGTTAGCAACTCTTAACTCAGAATTATAGAAAATGTTCCACTGATAGGCCTGAAAGTTAGGCTGAAGGAAACCTGTGAGAGCATAGGCACATTGCTAACATTCAGAACATACATTAAACTAGGGCTGTAGTGATACAATAATCTCATGATACATGATATTCTGCCCACAATACAATATATATTGCGATATTCAGTAAACAATACAATTCAATACACTTTTACGATTTTCTGAAAGACTTTAGAGGGACAGAGTGATTTTGGTGACATTTTGTGACTGTTATAGAGTTGGACTGAATTAATTTAACTGAAAACTAATTAAAAGCACCAACTACACAATACCTGGCTCTGGTTGGACATGGACAAAGACTTAAAGTCAACAGCTGGACAAAATGAATCAAAGAAGTGGTGAGAAAACATGTTTCTTTTAACTGAAACAGTACAAACTGTAGCTTACATGCATTTGTAAAGTAAATAAAGTGCACCAAGTACCTGCTCTGAATAGTTTGATACCTTTTTAACCTTGACACTTAACATCTGAAGGAATCACTCTAAGCCTGATGACCTAATTACTCTCCTGGCGAAGCAAGCAGTGAGTGAGCAAGGTGACAGTTGGATGTTACGATACTTGCGGATGAATATCGATTTTTTTAGGAAAGAAAATATCGATATGTATCGCAAAATCGATATTGTCACACAGCCCTACATTAAACAGAGCGTCAGAACTACCCTTGACAATCTGCAGCAGAATGAAAATAAATGGCAGTGCTTTTTTGTTGTTTCCAGTTCAAATTTTTGATCATAACTTCTCATTAGTGAGAGATAGATTGTGTGTGAACATACTCCACTCATGACAAAATAAGGAAAAAGATGTCTACTTTAAAAAAAATTTGATAGATGTAGACCATCTATAAAGACCATCCCTGCAACTTGTAGACAAAGTCAATAACTAATTTAGAATTGTATAATTTGTCTGTTAAACTCATTTTATTAGTGTATAAACTTTCTTTAGAAATGTTTCAGATTGCCTATCTAAACAGCAACAAAGAAAGTAAATGTGTGGGTTTAATGACAATGATTTTGCCGGAGGAAAGAAGTGTCAGAGCAGGAATAAACAGGTTAGAGAGGATTCCTTTGGAATTAAAGTGGAACTAAGAGACTGAGTTGGAATAATGCGACAGTGCTCCCTTCAATAGTCACACCTGCAGTTTTGCGCCACAGTCGTAAAATATCGATCTCGCCCTAAAAAGATTAGGAGAGAGGAAAAATACACACCTCTAATCCCCTTTGACAATGTTAGCTGAACACTGCTAACCTAGCAGAGTGAGTTAGCTAACAGCTAGCGTTAGCACCAACCCGGACGGAGATTGCTCGAGTAAAAAAAACACAATCTAGGCTAGTTTACCAGACCAGGTCGGGTTCTGGCACTGGTTTACTTGAACACTCCAAGTTAGAGTCGTGCGGGTACCTTTCGTCCTTAAATGAGAGTGCTGGGTGAGCTCATAAAGTCGTTTCAGATACATTCCCCTACCCACCTAATAACATGGTGGCTCCTAGATCCATATACCACGGAAAACAGAAGGAAGCATATCCACGTTCGAAGGTTAAAAAAAAACATATATCCCTTTTTCTGTTGGCAGTCGGGTTCTCCGAAAAAAAAACTCCAAAGCCAGGTTTGATTTGAGGCGTAATACTGTTAGGTCATTACAACCGATAAGTCCATATTTTACTCTTGTCCATGTTAGGCTAGTATCCACTGAAAACTGAAAGCTGGCTTTGCGGACTTCCTCCTTCTCTCCCAACAGCACTGCCAAGCGGCAATGGCGACACACACTCACTCCCTGCTCCCCCGCCCTGTATGTCTACGTATATCAGCCCATCCCTTTTCATCCCGGTTCACCCACACCTGTCCCTCTCTCCCTCGTCATATTCAGATTGTAGGTAATTTATGTAAAGGCCTTTTCACCTGTATGCAAATACAACAAACTGTGTTCGCGAGTCAAATTATCAGTGATAAAAGTAGACCGGATAACTTAGTCTTACTGGACCCAAATGGAACTTCATAACGTAAAACACCTCATTATAGAGTTGGTTATTTATGATTTAATGAAACTTGTACGACAAAAAAAATATTTGGTTAAAATATGAGTACACTGCAGCCTCATCTCTGCACAAATACGCATACCATATTACGAACGAAGAGAAATCTCTTTGAAATTTCTGAATAGTCATATGCAGAGTTGGGAAACTAATTACATTTATTAAATTACATTTACTTGAGTACCTTTAAAAATACTTTTAGGAGTATTTTTATCACACTATACTTTTTACTTTTACTTGAGAAATTTTTAATGAAGCATTGCTACTCTTGAGTAAAATTTCTTGATTTTCTATCATCACTGGATGAAAGACAGATATGTTTTAAACAAAGACACAGACACACACATTCAGTTTTTGATAAAATTTCATAAATTTTATATGAAATTGATCTGGAGAAATGTTCTTTTGCCTGATTTTGTTACTTATATGAATTATTGACATTTTGGTAACTTTATATTTTGGTGCATCTGATAATGTAATTTTTTAAATATTAAGTGATTAACAATTTGATTAGTTACTCAGTACTTGAGTGAACTTTTTGACTCTTTTGCTCGTACTAGAGTAATTCTTTGGACAGCTACATTGTACTTTTACTTGAGTAAAAATATGTTGAAGTAGTGCTACTCTTACTTGAGTGCAATTTTTAGAAATATCCCACCTACCTCTGGCCATGAGCCTGACAAAGAATGCAGTTGCAACAAGAAGTTTCTGGTTAAAAAGACACATGAAGACACCTGACGTAGGAGTGTATAGCTAAATCAGGCCTGATTTCCTTAATTTGGGGAAAGCGGCAATCAGTGGATACTTACATGAGAAACTGATCTTATCCACTGATCTTATCTACCTCCGCAAAGGTCTGGAAATCATCCACTATTTTCTATTCCTCTATTGTGAGAGGACTGACTGACAGATCTGCCCACCAGGTCATGCCTGCACATGTACACTTAAAAATAATCCATTCACTGTTGCAAACATAACATCTTCATCCCTATATTTAAGCAAATATTTAGACAAAAAAATTGTTGGCCAAAACTCGAATTGGCAGGTCTTTTTAAAGATAGTGGTTGGCCAGAAAACTACAATCAGTTCATCCCTAGTTTGAAATGAAATCAGGCCGTCTCTTGTTTTAGGTCAGTTGGTCAACCACCAAAATGATTTCCATTTGCTAAATGCCCCAATGTTGATAGAAATAATATGTCAAATATTAAGCTATTTATAAATGAATATCATTCTGTATGTGAAATTCACAATCAGAAGTTCACATACAGAATGATCACCATCTCTTTAAGCAATTAAGAGAGCCAAGATGATGTCATGGCATTGGAAACTCCTTACTTGAGTTAATTGGAGACACTGCTGTGGATGTACACTGCATCACGAAAGTATGCACAACACATAATTTTATTTTTCCATATTTTATGTTTCAGCCTTA
>NW_006800530.1:131691-161389 GCF_000485575.1 Poecilia formosa
AAACATAGACCAACCGCTTGAGGTTTCCATAATCCACTTCCCTCCGTTAATCTCAAAACCGTCGATGATAGAAAAACTCCACCGTGTCCATCCGTTGAAGAGCACATCCCCAGAACAGGGTGAATCCAGCGGCGCCCGACATTCAGGAGACCTACCAAAGTTTTAATGTCCAGAAGTGCTTGATGGTCAAAAACAATACATTTTTCCTTAAAATGTATTATTTTTATTTTTGTGAGGTGACCTCATGTGCGCTGAAAGCACCTTTTAAATAAAATGTATAATTATTATTATTATAAATATTTATACTGCTATAAACAAGGACGTTGTCATGGTTATTGCTTCACGTGATGTATTGAAGGGTGGCGACAGGGCGGACCAGCAACTATGCTTTATTTCCCACAAATTAGGATTTATACAGGAAAGGTGCACACGGCTTTATACATCCCGATTTTTTTGTGCAACACACTTTTCGAAATTTGTCCATACGCCAAGTTTTAATGTGAAAACTGTGCACTCTTTTATGCATGAGGCCCCTGAAGCGGGAACACTGAATGCAATCAGACAGCATGCAAGATAATCAAGACATGTAGTTCATTTTTGGATTTATCCATGGGAGTCTCCTGCAAGTAAAACCATGCCCATTTAATTCTGTAATCTCAGGAATAGGAAGTGAAAGCACACGGGGTCCGTGATCTCTGTGGATTACATTGTATAATGTTAACGCACAGGTAATGGGGGTTCATGGTTGCGTGTTTCCAGCAGAACTCTGGATTATGCAACCTGTGTTGCCCCAGTATGTTGGCTCATCTAGGGAAGTGCCAGAATCCCGTGGGCCCTTCTCCTCTTCACAGAGCCACGAAGAAAGAGGAGTCAGGTGAAAAGAAAATCTACTTCCCACGTCTTTTACACAGCCTCTCAGTAAAAAGAGAGGATAATCAGTTCAGTTCAGTTTTTATTCATATCCCAAAGGGAAATAGGTTTGTAGCAAGCATCAAAAATGCAAAAAGCAGAAAACCACAAAAGACATCAAATAACAACTATGCATATTAGGAGAAATAACTAATGCCATGACCAGAACTAAAACACTGTTTCATGGAGTAAGATATGCAAATGTAGCAATTTATAAGAGATGGAGTACTTCAACATCAGCTACATCTTAAAGCTGCAGTACGTAACATTTACAAAAAATACGTGCTAATGGGGCAGAGAAACAACTTAATGCTCGAGGAAAACCATTGATGGAGCAGTCATGGCAGGCTCAGCTTTTGGGAACAAGTAACGGAGCAGAGAGCAAGGGAGAGAGAGTGAGCGGCGCATACATGAGGATGACTGACAGTGCCAAGACCCCTCTTCTGGCTCTGATTGGTTGATTCCAAACGAGCAGTGTATTTGTGCAGACGACACCAGGTTCATAGGGAAAAGGAGATTGAATTTTTATTACATATTCTCTGTCTCAAATTATACTGTCACAACATAGTGATAGTTTGTTTAGTTATATTATATTATATTATATTATATTATATTTGTTTAGTTAATAGTTTAGAATGACTATTTATGTTCTCAGCAAGAATTTAAGGCCAACAATGATACCATAAGTAATGTCTGCCCATTCATATATAAAATAGCAGGTGGGTTTAATGGTGTCACAATGTCAATATAAAAAAATAAAGCAAACTGAACAATGGATTTGGTGAATCATCCAAAATCACACAGTACTGATTCCAGCTTGCTAATGTTATTTGTGTTATCCAAAAACTACACCAAATTTGAATTCTGATTAAAAAACAAAGCACGTCACATAACAGGTGAAACAGTGCATTCAGAGGAACATTAACATGTAGTAGAAATGCCCCTTGAAACATGAAAATGATACAAATCCTACTGAACCTTACCCATTCTAAATATAATAACAAACCCAGTCTTGAAAAGACTTGAGCATTTTATCTTGATAAAACAACATATTTGGTGTATTTAGAACACCGACTTAATATTCTGTAACAGTGCTGAGAAAGCTTGTTTTGCCAATTTATAAAACTTCTTACCAATGTTAAATTTAGTAAGAAGTTAAAGAGTCAGGATATGGCCAGTCTAGACCACTGTGACAGGCAAAAAAGTAACTTTGAAAAGATTTAGCAAGGAACACTTTTACTTCTTAGAGTTCATAAAAGCATTAAATGTGAAAGTCTATGGGGCCACATTAATATTCATAATACATCAAACTGCTAAAACATGAATGAATGATTTAAATATTCATTTCTGTGGTCAGAAGGAAAAGTAGCACCAGACCAGTTTAGAGATGAGGATTTCAGACATAATTTGGTCTATTTAAGACAAAAAAAAAAAAACGTCAACACACTCAATATCCCAGAGACAATAAACTTGCTTAAGTTTCCTCTTCTAATAATAATATAGTTAGAGGTGATGGTAGTAACAGTATCTGCAATCAGCAGGGCGAACTCGCCTTGCCTGCTGGTGTATGATAGCCCGGCCCCAGGGCAGCCGTGGCTGCTATCCAGTGGCTTGCCACCATCAGCGTGTGAGTGAGTGTGTGAATGGGTGAACGGGTGAATGACTATAGTGTGAAGCACTTTGGAGTCCTCTGGACTTGATAAAGCGCTATACAAGTACAAGCCATTTTACCATGAAAATGTCTAAAAACACTGACCTTTAACTCAATTACCTTTCACACTGACTGTGTATCGTCTATACTAGAACATTAGCATGGGGTGTAATCAGAGCTTCTTGTTTCACTTGAGAGGCTGGTTATATTAGTTTGTGTCTGTTTCATTTCTAAAAAAAAACTAAAAAAAACATAAATGATCCAACAACCACAAGTCACTCCAGCATGAATGAGGAAAACATATCCCCACAGTCACTATTTTTCTTCATTTCTTCAGAAAAAAACCTCTTCTCTGTAAAAGTCTGTGTTGCCATCTATTTATTAGCTTCTTTAATCCAAGTCATATTGAGGAAAATTGATTCAAAAGTGCTTATCTGAGAAATTTTCCTTTTGGGATTATTTAATAAAGTGTCAAATAATCAATCATGTGAAAAAAGCCAACATTGTTTAACTAAATCCACAGGAATGGGTTTCTACAAGTAGAAAGAAGTCAACATTTAAAAAGATGGATAAGTATTTTTGAAAGAACTGAAGAAATTCACGCTGTAGATTAAAAAAAAACTGACCGAAGATGAGAAAATGAGTGGCTGACCTGTGCGTTCTATGTATTCAACACATTTCTCAATGAAGAGTGGGATGGGACGCTCTGAAGTCACCAGATTCTGCAGGCGAACGCCAAAGTAGTTGCTGTCCCAGGTTCTCCGAGTGGGTGGGTAAAGTGGCTTCGGGGGCTTGGTCGATTTGGGCTACAAGTAAAAGGGAGATGAGAATTTTCAGAAGCTTCTGGAAGGCAATTGGGTGAATAGGAATCAAGAAATACTAAACAATAAAGAAAGTAGTAACAACAAAACAGGTCAGTAAGGAACATTAAAACAAGAATGAGCGACAGAACAAATACATTTAGAAGGAAGAAGGTCTTTTAAAGGAGGTTGAAAAAGTAAACCGTTAACAGATGCAGAGAGAATGTTGAAAGTTTAATAGCAGAAGCAGAAGAATCTTATAAAGCAGCATAACAGCAAAAAGATATGTTATTATTAAAGCTACATACATTTTTAACATTTTGTGAGTATTTGTACAAGACATTGTGTACAATGGTATGTGTTGTTTAGCAGTATTAACAGATATGAAATAGGAGGAGCAATGGAGGAAGACAGGAGAGGTCAGGAGAATTCATGTTGATGTGATGACAGCTGGGAGGAGTTCAGTCAGGAGAGTCGCAAGGTGCTGAGCTGGAAAAAAGAATGCAGACTGGAATTTTTCTAGATTAGCATGACTTGAAAGCATACTTAATTTTTCAGGAAAAATTCCATTTTGCTTGGCAAAATTATTTACTTTCATAAATAATTGCGCAGTGCAGCCTGTTTTGTACATTTAGGATTTAATTTGAATCATTTTCAGATGAGAACAGAACAAGACTAAATTCCTTTTTATCATGCTGGTAACTTAGATTTCTCCATACTATTTTCTGCTCTTCTGCAATTGGCCAGGACAGTCAATAGAGTTGTTCTTCATTCTCATCTGTTGATCTAAAAGCATCATAGTTCTAACAATGCTTAGTATTCATGGCCATCATGTGGCACCAGAAGGCATTTCTCTGCTGATTTGCACACTGACTTGGCCCATAAATCTTCATCTTGGATTTGTCCATGAGGAAAAACAAAAACGTCAGGTGTATGAACATGCTTTAGCACTGATACACCACTGTATAGTTTACCTAAATTGGGGAGTATGTTTTCTAATTTTAAACCATGCATTTACCAATAAAACACTACATGTCATTTATCCATACATCCATTATCTTACAAATGTATCCCTAGTCAGGTCATGAGGGAGCTGCACAGTGGTGCAGCAAGCAGGTTCTGGGTTCGATTCCCAGCCCGGGGTCTTTCTGCACGGAGTTTGCATGTTCTCCCTGTGCATGGTGGGTTCTCTTCAGGTACTCCAGTTTCTTCCCACAACATTTTGGAGCTTTCTCCAAAAACATGACTGTTAGATTAACTGGTCTCTCTAAATTCTCCTTAGGTGTGCGTGTGTATGTGCATGGTTGTGTGTCCTGTCTGTCTCTGTATTGCCCTGTGATGGACTGGCGACCTGTCCAGGGTGTACCTCTCGCCTGTTGACTTCTGGAGATAGGCACCAGCACCCCTCCCGACTCCACTAGGGAGTAGAGACAAGGGTGTAAGAAAACGGACGGATGGACGGACGGACGGACGGGTCATGAGGGGTGCTGGTGCCCATCTCCAGTTTTCAGCAGGCGAGAGGCAGGGTCATCATAAACTTGTCACCAGTCCATCGTAGGGCAATACAGAGACAGACACTACAAACAATCATGTACACACACTAACACCTCAGGAGAATTTAGAGTACTTGGGAGAGAATACCTGGAGAGAACCTATGCATGCTTAGAGAAAGCATTCGGTAACACTTTGACAGGATGTGAATTAGACTGACACAACACTGTCATAAACATGATATAACATGAAGGAGTCTTTATAAATGTCTATGACTGTGAAGTGTCATTCGGTAAATAAAGACACTCAATGCAAAGTCACTCTAAAAGTTGCATTGAAAGTGCCAACTTTGCATTGAAAATTTGATTATTTGCAAAAAAATGCAAAGCTGACACTTTTAATGGACTTTCAGTGCAACTTTTAGAGCAACTTTGCATTAAAGGCGTCATTATTTACCAAATGACACTTCATGACAACAGTCATAGAGATTCATAAAAACTCCCTTTATAACAGGTGTTATGTCATGTTTATGACAGTGTCATGTCAGTCTTATGCACACCCTGTCAAATAAAGTGTTACAGAGCATTCAAACTCCATGCAGAAAAACCCCAGGCTGGGATTGAAACCCAGGAGTGCAGTGGCACAGTACTACCAACTGCGCCACAGTGCAGCCCTAATTGTCATTTAGTCTGACCATTTCATATTGATAACTGTAGAGACATTTCTCAGACTTCTTTACTTGTTTTGCCAATGTATAATTGAATCTGTGCTTTTCCCGTTTTGTTTTTTTCACATTGCTGCTAGAAAAATTTCCCTACAGAAACAATAATACAGTGATACCAATACCTAACACATGCTGGTTAAATATATAGACTTTATGCACATTATATTGATGAATGGCTGTAATACAGATTACGGTTTTGGTAACAGAATTGGAAGAGACAATGCTACCAAAAGAGTCTTTGCCTTGGGGTCAGTCAGCTTATGAGATGAAGATGAAGTACTGCTGGAGAGGGTGGAGGAAACAGCAGGAAAGGCAAAGTTGTGACTGACTGATGCTGAAGCCCAAGACCTGCAACCTTGCTCCTTATCAAGACACAACCTTTTGAGTGTTGGCCCTAGTTCAGTTTGAGCTTGTGTGCAAGTGACATCTCCTTGTTGCCCAGCATAGATGTTATCAGAGGACAGAGAGCCTTTAAGGGAGCAGGGTTGTTGAGTCCTCACTGGCTCTGAAGCAGAGCTGGGAAGGTGGCTGGCACATGACCATGGCCTGCCGTGGGTCGAGTTCAGCATGTAGAACCATTTAAACTCGCTCCTGGCTCACTTGACCCTGGAGCAGCACCTGGGGTTTAGAGGAGTCACTGCTTTTCGTTTTGACATGCCCAAATTGTTGATCTAGGGGGCTGAGAAGTTCCCTGGGCTTCAGTCTTGGGAACTTCTTTCCAGGAAGAGTACATCTAGTTTCCAGGTCCAGAGGAAACTAGATGTACTCTTCTCTCCAGGAAGAGTCCTGCAGCTTCTATGCAGTGAAACATGTAAGAGGCCAAGGCCAGGAGGAGGAACCTTACCAAGTCGGCAATAGAGTAGTTACACCTCTCCACATTGATGTTCTTGCAGCTCTGAGATTTCCTTCAGATGTTTCTCCCCAAGTCTCTGCAGTTCCCTCTTTATATATGAATTCTCCATCTCAGAATCATCTTCTGTGCTCACCACAGAGAAAAGTACGATGGTGGTGGAGGTTGTATCCACCAGGGTGTGCAGGGGAGGCAGTGCTGGTCCTGCACTTCTGCTTCATGTCCCTTCTGTTGGTCACTTCAGGAGGAACAGAGATGATCTTAAATCAACCTCTAGTTCCAGAGCAGGTCACAGAGTGAGGAACGTCTTCTTGACAAAGAGGCATAAACAGCAGAGTCACTCAAAAGAGTCACTCAGGCTGGCCATTCTCTCACAAATTTGAAGGAACTGTTCTCCTGCCCAGTAGTATTGATCCCCTATTGGCCCCAGGGTGCCGTTTCCTGACCCTCCAGTGGTGCTGTCCAGGTCCAGAGGAAACTAGATGTACTCTGTCCCAGATCCCGGTGTCTCTGTTGCACTTAGTTTCAACAGTTTGATGGATACATGGGAGCATTATTCCTGGTAGAGCATGTACCTGAGTTTTTCATCCAGAGTCTTAATGGTGCTGGAGGTATCTTTTAACAGGTTTACTGTAGTGTAGGCCATCAACAAGTGGTACAAGCCCAAGTTTGCATACCTTGTGACTCCCAGTAGCTATTAGATGAAAATACTACAACATGCAGTAATACCCAAAGATTACCGCGATTTATGCAATGAGACATAAATCGAGACATGCAATGTCTCGATTATGTGCCATCATATGTGTACATCATATGAGAGTACACATATGATGTTATGTGTACTCTCATAACATCATAACACAGATGTATTCAGTGCTTAGGATAAATATGTTAAGATTTTGAGTAAATTTGCTTCTGGACATCTAGTATGAATCTAGCTCATTAAGGTGACTAACCTTTTGTTTGTTGGGACTAGTTTTGTTCCCCCATTTTGATACAATAAGCACTGACCTCCCTGTTTAAAGTTTTGTTCATTTGTTATCATTTGTTATAAAACCAATAAAAACTTAGATGAAAAAAAAGATTGTGTGCCAGTGTTGAATAATAGAAAAGACTCACCTTTTTCTGGTCCTTCTGTGTCTTTGATGTCTTCTTCTTCTTCATCTTCTTATCATCTTCAGGATCAGAGGTGATTGCAGGATTATCTATACCAATCTTCCATGGGTCAGCTGGGGAGAGAAGAGGGTCTTCCTCACTGCCTCTATGGGCTCTTCCCTTTTTCTTTTTCTGTGTGGCAGGGCAAAACTCTTCACCATCACTATCAGAATGAAATCGTCTTTGATAGGCCTTTGTTTTGCTGAAGAGGATCTTAGAACGATGCTTGTACTTAGATGGTCGCCTCATGGCTTGAGACTTTCGATCAAATCCGTTCTCCTCATCTCCTCCTGAATGGAGGAATGGAGGTGTAATTTTCACCAGACGGCTGTGCGCGTCTTCAGGTACAACATAGATGTTGTCACTGTGGAAACCTCTGGATCTAACCAGGGTGTCAACAGGCTCTGCATAGTTGTCTGAAGCTTCCACATCTTCAGTGTGTGAGACTGGGCCACGAGGCATCCTGCGATTGCTTCGCATGCCTGCCTCAATGGTTTTAAGCAGGTTGGGGTCGAGCTTCTTTACATTAGGCTTAGGGAGCACAGGTTTAGGTCGGACTGGTGGGGGCACTTTGTGGTTGCGATCATGGTCTCCGGCAGGTGTGCTGTGAACGGGGTACTCATTTCCCTCTAGATCAATCCTGTACTTTGCCCGCTCACTGGGTGTAGGCAGAAGTTGCACATCATCACCAATTGGACTGTAAGGTGGGGGGGCCTCATTATCATCATCTGATTCAGGATAATAGGCGGTGTAAGCTGGCAAATGACTATGAGGTGATGTGGGGAAAACATCTTCACTGGTGGTGCAGTCGCGAGTGGAGCTGTCAAGCAAGAAGGCCTTCTCAATGTTTGGCTTTTTTTCTAGCACTTCGTTGAAGAAGGGTGTAAAAACCTCCGTCTGCCGGTGATACTGTGACAGGGAATAGAGTGCTGTGAACTTAGCAGCAATCTCTGTGGCAATGTGCTCCCCTTCAGTCATGAGCTCCTTTATGGCATCACTCTCGAAGAAGTCCGCTTGACTGTCTGTTATCGCCACCATCTGGACGGGGATCACATCTTGAACTTCGGCCAAGAATGCCCGTAGGGTTGCCATTGATGCCTTGCGCTTGGCAGAGTAGACCAGAATATAGCCATGCACAAGTTCATCCTTCCGGACACCAATAGCTGAGTGGTAAGAGAGTATAGTGACTTGGATCCTTTTCCGGTTGTCCCCAATAATCTTATCGAGTATGAGTGTATTGCTCTGGCCTTGCTGTCCTGCACTACAGCAATGTGAATCTAAGAAAGGTGAGAGGATGAGGTCAACACTAAAAGGGTCCCAACACATAGCACACATGACTATTCTAAGATCTGTCTCAGCCATGTCTTTAATACACGGTAGGGGTGCCAAGACATCCAAGTTATGCTTAAGGCCTTCCAGCACTGCCCTGAGCCCCTGCTTAATTTGGAATTCTGTGAATTTCCTTGGAAAAGCTCCTGAGGGAATGTCAACAAAGGTACACTGCAACTTGTTTGCAAGCTGCTGGCCTTGGTGCCTTAGAATAGGTATGTTTTTGCAAACATTGTCTCTCTGACTTGAAAGAATGAGAATAAAAGGGAGTGGCTGAGCAAACTGATCTCGTCTATTCTGTGCTATCTCTGCTCTGATCCTACCTATGCAATCACCAATACAGTTGAGGGACTCAATAGAGTTAAACACACAAAAGCAGCCATGAGGTTTGAAAGTAGCAACCCATGTGTGACTGAATAGGAGAGTGGAGTTAACATCCACAGGAAGAAGCTCTAGTTCATAAATTTTACCATCAAGCGTGTACTCATCATCTGTGGATTGAGCTCGGATCTCATTTGCTAGTTCCTGTGAGAGCCCATCTTTTCCAAGAAGGCAGAGGTTGATCTTATCAATGTTGGCACTGGTATAGTAGAGATTTGAGCGTCCGTGGTCAAGCTGTACCAGCCTGTTGGCCAAAACCTGCTCTACTTTCAGATCTACACAGTTCTGTCCACTTAAGCACGTCTCCTTAGTGGGATGGTAGACAAACCCAATGTGTTTAAGGAGTAGCGACTCTCTATCTGGGGCAAGTTTCTGCAGTGCTCTGTACCGGGGCTCCTCATTTAGTACACTGTGAATTTCTGTCATCTTGTCACAACTGGGAGTTGCATTAAGATCCAAGTCATAAAACAGCTCAGCGTGCTCAAACAGCATTTCCTGAAAATCCTCTTTGGCCTTTTCAACTATTTCCTGCTGGTGCCTACAGTAAACATCCTTTCTGTCAGATTCAGTGATGTACTTGTAGGCCTCATCTTCCATGACAAAGCACATGACCTCCTCCCATGGTTGTCCTGGACTAATAAAATGAACCCTTTCCAGAGTTTTCTTGAACCTATCTTTCATCTCCACCCTTCTTTTCTCAGATAGCAAGTGCTGGACATGGGAATAGTAAATTCTCTCCCCATCAGGAGTATTAAGGAGGTCGAAGGGTATTCTACGATCACTATTATCAATGTGATCTGACTCATCCCATGGTGTATGATCCAGTACCACAAACCAACACTGGAAATCTTGCCGGTTTCGGATTATAGTCTGTGCCTCAGGCCATGACAGGTGTTCAACTTCCTCCAGGCTACAGAAAATATTGTTAAGGGTTTTTGGAAGTGTTACTAAGTACTCTTCCCGCCGGCGTTTGATGTGCTCCTGTTTCAGTTGTGCAATGTACTTTGTGAACATGGAGCGAGCTTTTCGAGATCCCTCTAGGGTGATAAACTCATCATAGTCTGGCTGACCTTTCAAGTTATTTATGACTGTTTTCCACGTAATATGATAGTCCCTCACTGTTTGCACAATGAGCTTCTCAAATCTTTCTGTTACTGAGGCAGCGAGCTGTCGATGGACTTTATAGGCATCCTGGTATGGTATAGTTTTAGGCTTTCCTCTTGTTTTATCAATCTGCTGGATAAGGGTATTGAAGCAGTGCTCTACGTTGACATTGAAACGTGCTGATGTCTCAATTAACATCAAATTCTTTTTGCTGGCCACAAAGGTCTGCAGATCCCTCAAATGCTGGTCCATATACTCATCACACTTTGAGGCAGCAACAACAATAGGTTTCTTTGACTTAACGATTTGTGAGTAGAGGCTGTTAATGAATTTCATTTGGTCATCAAATTTCCTATTACAACCCTTACTAACATCAACACAAAGCACAAAGCCATCAATGTTCAGTTTCCCATCAGGCATCTGCCTCTGGTCAAAGTCCTGCTCCAAGCCCAGCTGGTCAGTGCAGATGTACATAAGCTTCTCTGCTGACTGGAGCTTAGTTGCTGCAGCTCGTTTGGTATATGGCTGTAGATTTGTACTTCGATGTGGAAGAAATGTTTGGTCATCAATGAACTCAGTTTGTTCAATTACTTGGATTTTACAGTCCAAACCCTCCTCCCCCCGAATGTTCACCTCCCCCCAATAAAGGAAGTGGTCATTGTTGACTACACGTCCGCCAAAGTCTATTGTACTGAGCACTGAGGTGTGCTCAGAGTAGTAATTGTCTGCATCTGGGCGCACATATCGATTGCACAGGCAGGACTTGCCCACTCCACAGTTGCCCTTTTCTTTTTCAGTCCCAGAGAGGCCAACCACACTAATGGAAAATGTCAGGGAGCGTGCATCCTTATTCTTGGCCATTATATACGCCCACTCATTGCTAACTTGGTTACTATTAGGAAAAATAGATCAAGATTTCATTCCAGTTCAGTTGCTCAATGGGTCAGGGCTCTGGAGGTTTTCATTTTCCCTGGGTTTTACTCAATCTTTTCCTTCAAATTTCTTTCACTCCTTGAGAGACTTTTCCGTAAGCCGGGTTAAAGCAGCCAATGCCTTCTTTTATCACCTTCCTGAAAGATATGAAATTTGAAAACAATCAGTTAAAACCAGGCAAAAATGAATAAATAAATAAAACATACTAACAAATACTAACAAAAACACTTAGACATGTTTTTCCATACTTGGACCGATTACATCTGTTGGAAACATGAACATTTGAACTTAAAAACTAAAAAAGTTGTCAAACATCTTTACTTGGATCCAAAAGTCTTCTAAATTCTAAGTTTTAATTTTTGCTTTTTAAAACAAAATTAATTTGTAAAAAGACCTCCTGAGAATGAGTGGTAACATCAATCATTCCAAGAACACTGAATATCAGAAAAGAGAAAATGGAGTGCTTTCAACTAATTTGTGCTGAGACAAGATAGAAATGGAATGCAGTCTGGGCTTTTGAGTGACACTGACCTAGAAATGATTGGCTTTGCTGTGAGAATGAAAGATAAATCAATTCTGATTTGTTATTATAAAATAACTAGTAAATGTTATAAGTAGCCTTGGCATATACTTGTGAAAACAATCTGTGTCTTCTTCATTGTCACTCAATATTGGAACTCTAAATGTCTTATCAGTAGAATGGAGGACCACCACAGTCTACCGCTACCTTAACAAGCTAAAAATAAATGCCATACTGTCGCTGAAACAGGCAGAGCTGGACGCTCTTTGAGAACAGGAGCTATACTGCCTGCGCTACTGACATCACCGATCCGACCGGACCCATGGAGGTCCATTGTCGGTGGTAAAGTCCAGTGTCACTGTTTCCACCACCACACCAGACTCTATAAAGCACAGCTGATGCCGAACCAGATACAGCGCTATAGATGCTGGGAGAAATGTCAAAGACAAGCAGCGCTAATGGAGCTATTAGTACTGGAAATGCTATTGGAGCTAGAACACCGGTACCGAATGTGAAACCTCTACAACACCGAACGAAATGTTTATTCGTCAACAGCCGGACACATAGCTATAGAAGTTCTTAACAGATCACACAGTCCAACCAGAGGTAAGTGTCATTCATTGTTTCATTCACGAAACTGAAGGCAGCAGCAGCAAAACATCAGCAGCTCCTACAGCCAACTCTGTCCTCTTCCTCTGTTTGGTCCTCATAACCTGTTATTTCTAGCAAAGGAAAGTGTGATTTTCTCTGTAGATGTCCCCTTTTGTCTGTTTCTCGCAGTGACCTGATGATGGTGCAGGAGAGCATTAGTTTTAGTCAAAACAAGCTTGTTTTTGGACGTGCAGTGCATGGGCCGCTTAAATTGTTGCATGATGCTGTGGGACCTTCACAACCTCCGAGTAATTTAATCGACTACGTCAATGGTTTTAGACGGCGTTTGTATGTGAGGGTGGAAATGGCTATGGGAAAGTTGACCTCTTCTCAGGAGAAAATGAAAAGCATCGATGAACGTCAGGTGTGCTTTTGGAGTCCTACTGGGTACTCCATTTTTATGGGGGAAGGGGGTGACAATCACCTCCAGTCCAGTAGGGGCCTCTATTTTTCCTCTTTTCAGGAAGGAGATGGATGGGCTGCTAATTGAACACACCGGCCTGATGATAAAAGCTGACGTCCAGCCAGTCACTGGCCTGCTTGCTTGACCTCCGGATCAGACCGGAATGGGCAGCAACATTGGTTCATGCTCCTCTCAGATTGGCTGTGTAGTCCTCCAAGAGCTATATATTTTTTGTATGAATAAATTATTGTTTGTGCAGATTTGCTTGTCTGCCTCCCATTTTTGTGTCACGCCTTTGAGCAGGGCATGGCACAGAAAACTGGTTTAAATATTTAACAAAATTCTTCAATAAAGAGACAAAGAGAGTTAAAGGATGAATTAAGTTTTAAAAAGACTGTTTCATTTGAGGAAATTTTACATGATGGAATCAGGGTCGCAACTACATATTATTCAGATGGATGCGAACACATAAAAGCGCTCAAAAGTGCATACCTAAACGCTTTAAACAATCCCATTAAGGACGAAATAGCAACACTACATGAACCCGAATCTTCGGAGGACTTAATAAAACTGTCAATACGCTTAGATAATAGGATTCGAGCCCGAATTAAAGAAAGAGGCAATAGAAATCCTCCACCCAGACCTCTTCCCGTTGTTAGCCGCACCATCCCGGCTGAGCCCTCACCGAATTTTTCCAGCCCCGAAACCATGCAAATTGGACACACAAAATTGTCTCAAGAAGAGAGGCAGCGCTTAATGCGCTCTAAGTTGTGTCTCTACTGTGGCGAAGCTGGTCATTTCGTCTCCGTCTATCCCCTGCTGTTAAAAACCAATGTCCGCCAGTAAGGGCGAGGGAGCTGGCGGACCATCAAATAACCACAAATTCACCTCGTCTACTGTTACCTGCTTCTCTTACCTCTTCTCTTTTCTTCCAATTCGGTCTCCGCCTTGCTAGACTCTGGATGTGAACGTAATCGGTTGGATTCATGTTTTGTGCAGCAGATGGGAATTCAGACAGTCCCTCTCCCAGCCCCCCTTCGTGTTCTAGCCCTTGATGGCAAGATGCTGCCACAGATTACTCACCAGACCCAACCCATCCCACTAACCGTTTCTGGCAACCATAATGAGTGTATCTCATTCTATGTTTTTCCAACTGCAAGTACCCCGTTGATTTTGGGTTTCGAATGGTTGCAACAGCACAACCCCAATATAAATTGGGTAAGTTGATACATTGAATCGTGGTCTTTAACCTGCCATTCATCTTGTCTCTGCTCTGCCGTCCCGCCAGGCCCACCACCAGCAGACAATGATGAGGCCGATCCACCAGATCTCACTTCAGTGCCTGCTGAATATCACGACTTGGCTCAAATATTCAGTAAATCTAAAGCCTCGTCCCTGCCTCCCCACAGACCATATGACTGTACAATAGATCTGCTACCCGGGGCTCCTTTGCCCAACAGTCGACTCTACAACATCTCCAAACCTGAAAGGGAGACCATGGAGAAATATATACAGGAGTCATTAGCAGCTGGCATTATCCGCCATTCCTCCTCCCCTTTAGGGGCTGGTTTTTTCTTTGTAGGGAAGAAAGACGGATCTTTAAGACCTTGCATTGACTTCAGAGGGCTGAACCAAATCACTGTTAAGAACAAATACCCTCTGCCACTCCTCTCCTCTGCCTTTGAGCCAGTTCAAGGGGCCAAGGAGTTCACAAAACTAGATTTTAGGAACGCCTACCACTTACTCTGCATCAGAGAAGGGGATGAGTGGAAGACGGCCTTTTAGACTCCATTAGGCCATTTTGAGTATTTAGTGATGCCCTTCGGTTTAACTAACGCACCAGCGTGCTTTCAGGCTCTCGTTAATGATGTCCTAAGGGACTTTCTGAATGTGTTCGTGTTTGTCTATCTTGATGACATTTTGATTTTTTCCAAGAACTTACTTGAGCACAGGAACCATGTCCGTCTGGTGTTGCAGCGCCTCCTGGAAAATAAGTTGTTTGTAAAAGTGGAGTTAATGAAGCCTTTTCCAGGTTAAAAAGCCTTTTTGCCAACGCGCCCATTCTCATCCAGCCTGACCCCACCAAACAGTTCATTGTCGACGTGGATGCTTCAGATTCAGGAGTAGGGGCCGTTCTCTCTCAGCTCTCAGAAAGTGATCACAAGACTCACCCATGTGCCTATTTCTCCCGCAGACTGTCCCCAGCAGAGAGAAATTATGATGTTGGGGATCGTGAACTACTTGCTATCAAATTAGCATTAGAGGAGTGGCGACATTGGCTCGAGGGTGCTATTCTCCCCATCGTGGTTTGGACGGACCATAAAAATCTAGCTTACCTCCAGTCAGCTAAAAGACTCAATCCTCGACAGTCACGTTGGTCTTTATTCTTCTCTCAGTTTAACTTATCCATTTCTTTCCGCCCAGGATCCCGCAACGTGAAGCCAGATACCCCATCCAGACTTTTCTCTCCAGACGTCTCTGAGAAGGAGCCAGCCCCCATTCTACCTCCTAGCTGTTCGGTTGCTACGGCAACCTGGGAGATCGAAGATCTTGTTAAACAAGCACAACAGTCTGAGCCTGATCCAGGGACCGGCCCATCCAACAAGATGTACGTACCTACAGCTATGCGTGCCCGTGTCATCAGTTGGTTACACTCCTCGAAGTTTTCTGCTCATCCAGGCATCAGCAGAACCGTAGCTCTAGTTAATCGCCATTTTTGGTGGCCGTCCGTCCAAAAGGACGTTAAAGATTATGTCTTAGCCTGTCCCATTTGTGCTCGGAATAAGTCCTCCCATCAGCCTCCCTCAGGACTTCTTCAACCCTTACCAACTCCCAAATGGCCCTGGTAGCATATAGCTGTCAATTTCATCACCGGACTGCCTGTTTCCAAAGGTATGACCACTATTTTGACCATTAGTGATCGATTTTCTAAAGCTTGCCACTTAGTGGCTCTGAGAAAACTTCCTTCAGCCTTTCAAACAGCTCAACTCCTAGTTAAGCATTTGTTTAGATTACATGGTATACCTCTGGACATCCTCTCTGACCGAGGGCCACAGTTCACTGCTCAAGTTTGGAGAAATTTTTGTTGGGCTCTTGAAGCAAAGGTGTCACTCACCTCTGGTTATCACTCACAGTCAAATGGTCAAGTCGAACGACTTAACCAGGAGTTGGAGACCACCCTCAGATGTCTGACCGCCACCAATCCGGCCGACTGGAGCACTTACCTCCCCTGGGTGGAGTATGCACATAACTCCCACATGTCCTCTGCCATTGGGTTGTCCCCTTTCCAGGTCTCATTAGGTTATCAACCCCCACTGTTCCCGGCTGACGAAAAGGACATCTCGGTCACCTCAGTCCAGCACCACATTCGACGGTGTAGGGTCATCTGGAACAGGACCATCACCGCCCTGAACCGCACCGCTGAACAAAATCGTCGTTGGGCTGACCGTAAGAGGAGGGCTGCCCATACGTTTGTTCCTGGTCAGAAGGTTTGGCTTTCCACAAGAGACATCCCCTTGAAATCAATGTCCAAAAAGTTGTCCCCTCGTTTCATTGGGCACATTGTTGGCCCATCAGCGGTTCGTCTGCGACTGCCATCCTCACTTCGTGTCCACCCCACGTTTCATGTTTCTCAGGTTAAACCAGTCCATTCCAGCCCCTTGTGCCCCCCAACTGGGCCCCCTGACCCCTGGACATTGATGGTCACCCGGCTTACTCGGTCCGCCGGATTGTTGACTCTCGGAGGCGTGGGCGGGGTTGGCAATACCTGGTGGACTGGGAGGGCTATGGTCCTGAGGACCGTTTATGGGTGCCAGGCTCATTTATTTTGGATCCGTCCCTTATTTCTGATTTTTGTTCTTCCCAGTCCCCTGGCTCTTCTGGACCGCCAGGTGGCGGTCGTTGAGGAGGGCGGTAATGTTGGGTTTCAGGGTGTGGGGATTAGTTTGGCTTCCTTTTCAGTTCTTCGGCAGACCACCAGAGGGAGCCATTGGACCACTCTGCTGGAGAGGGCGTGCCTGCAGGCTCAACTATCCACACCTGAGGGGAATTATCCAGAGGAGTATATAAGCAGCAAACAGCCAACACTTCCTTGCCAGAGTGTTTGCCAGTTTTGGTACTCTAGCTCCTCAGTGTGTTTAGTCTAGAGACGTCTTGTTTTTTGATCCGAGTTTGTTCAGGCGTGGATGAGGCTTGCAGAAGAGGAGGAGGTAAAGTAACAATATTTGCTTAATGTCTACTCTTTTTTGCAAAGTTTCTGGTTTCCATGCTCACCACAGTACTGAGACTGCCTTCTTCAAATTGTTCGATGATATCCACATAAACGCAGACTGCAAAAAAACAACAAAAAAACAACACAGGACTGATTCTGTTGGACCTCAGTGCAGCTTTTGACACTGTTGACTATGACATATTATTGAAATGACTGGAGAGTTGTGTAGTCTGGTCCAGTCCTAAACTTTTTTTTGAATCTTACATAAAGAACAGGGATTTCTTTGTTTCAATAGGTAACTTCTCATTGAAGCGGACAGAAGTCATATGTGGGGTACCCCAAGGCTCAATCATAGGACCCATCTTATTTCTATCTATATGCTCCACCAGCTCAGGTTATAACAGAAAATAATATTAGCAGGGTTTCTCCCAGAAAACTTGCAAAGCCCGGTGTTTAATCGTGTTTTTGTATTAAAAGATGTTAAGTAGACAGGAAATGTAAAAATATTATATGTTATAATATGTTATTATATGGGTAATTATATGTTACGGGAAAACATTGCCAGTGAAATGCTATTTAAATCCACAACTAGTCTTAAAAACAACAAATCAAATAATATAATTAAAATGAATATCAATTATTTGCACTTCTGGTTAATCCAAATTAAGTCAGTGGTTTCATCAGGCCCCCAAGGGCTTCAGGAGCCCATAAATGCTAATATTTTAACACAGACCACAGATAAATATAACGTTTGTTTATTGAGATTATCAATGCTGCTAAATTTGATTTAATGGTTTCAGCATACACTAATTAAAAGATTTTAAATTGTTTAACATTTAAATGTAAGATTTTAAGGAGCTGGCAAGTTTACTTAGTAAAAGTTCAAAAAACAATATTCATAGTTAGATTGTTTTTTTTACCACAGCAATAATATGATGCTGTGAGTTTAATCTGAGTTTGAGCTCTGTTTGACCACAAATACTAATTACTAAACTGCAGTTATAACTGATTGTTTTTAGGTTGGCCAATTAAACTATTCCCTTCTCCCAGATTAAATCTAACACAGAAGCATTTAGTGGTGGTGATGTTTTTAGTAACAAAAGGGGCCCCTAAGTCAAATTTTGCTCAAGGCCTCAGACAGCCTTGGACCGGCCCTGCACGATGAGTTAAATCCGGTGCACTGTGCAGAGATGCGCAACACACGGGAGATTTAATTAAATGCTGCTAATGTGGCTTTGGTAGCTCTTCCATTTCATGTCTGTCGAGGTTTTAACAAGGGGACACAGAAACTATTTTGGTTGGGACCTGTTTCTCGGATCTTCGCATGGCCGCGCACATTAACTCTGGCTGACTAAGTGGACAAAGCATTTGATATGGTTTGATGCATCATGTAACCGGAAAAATAATAAAAATAATAATAGAATAATATGAAATCAGCTTGATGAGTGACAGCAAGGAGAACGCGAAAACTCCTCACCAGGCTGAACCTGCATGATGAGCTTAGTGCTGGTTCATTAACCACTAACGCTCTGTCCAACCGAGAACACATACATAAACTTTATCAGCACAGACAGAGCCAGGCGCTGGGCAGCGTGTTGAGATAGAAAAGTCACACAAAATTCTTGGTGCACAAATAATCATTCTCACCGCTCCTCAACGCACCTCTGAAAGCGACTACAAATTATTCCTGCGGTTCATGTAGAGCTGCACAACCAGAGCTAACCAGAGTGGGGTTTCTTCACAAAAAGTGAAGCTCTTGATTTACCAGTCGATCTACGTTCTTACCCTCATCTATGGTCATGAGCTTTGGGTCATGACCGAAAGAATGAGATTGCGGATACAAGTGGCCAAAATGGGTTTTCTCTGTAGGGTGCCCTTAGAGATAGGGTGAGAAGCTCGGTCATCTGAGAGGGACTCAGAGTAGAGCCGCTGCTCCTTCACGTTGAGAGGAGCCAGTTGAGGTGGCTCGGGCATCTGGTCAGGATGCCTCCTGGACGCCTCCCTGGTGAGGTGTCCCGGGCACGTCCCACTGGGAGGAGGCCCCGAGGAAGACCCAGGACACGTTGGAGGGACTATGTCTCTTGGCTGGCCTGGGAACACCTTGAGAACACTTGTCCCGGAAGAGCTGGAACAAGTAGCTGGGGAGAGGGAAGTCTGGGCCTCTCTTCGTAAGCTGCTACCCCGGCGACACGACCCCAGATAAGCAGAAGAAAATGGATGGATGGATATCCTAACTACATAGATGATACACAGCTCTACATTACAATGTCATTGGGAGACTGTGAACACATCAATTCTCTGAACTAGAGGTGTGCCGATCGATCGGCCACCGATCATAATCAGACGATTTCAGTGAAAAATATATGATCGGTGATCGCCAATCACTTTCTTGTTGCCAGTCACCAAAACCGATCAAATTTATCTCACACCGCAGCCTGCCTGTACAGCTGATCTCCTCTTTCCTTCACACAGCATAAGCGAGCAGCAGCAAATCCTAAGTGATGTGGTGAGGAATTTTAACGTGCAGAGTGAATGGGGAAGTTTGTGTGTTGCGGCGGAAAATTACCTCGGAGGTGAAGAATAGCAAAATGCATCAACACACCCAATCTAATATGACAATTTATAAAACAAGCATTTGACAGAGTATGGGTATATCGAGGCTCACTGCAGGAATAAGAGGACATCTGGAGCGATCAGACAGCAGGCAAAGCAGTGCACATCTACAAACACCCAGATTAGCATCACAGTCAAAAAGCCAAACAAATAACCCAAAAAAATGATTTAAGTCAACGACCTAACGGTGTAACAGGCTGGTTTTGCTCTCGCTCAGTGCATGGGTGGGGCATGTCCAGTGGGTGATCAGACAAAATGAGCAACAGCTGGACAATCCTTGGACTGGGGACAATAAAAGGCCACCCCAAAATGTCACATTTTGCCACAAGTCATAATGCCCCAAGATGTCTCAAGTTATGTCGGAGCGTGCCATTGGCATGTTGGATGTAGGGACGTCCACCAGAGCAGTAGCTGCACGGCTCAATGTCCATTATCGGACTATAGGCCATTTAAGAGTTTGTTTCCAACAGACGGGCACTACTGCAAACTGACCTCATCCTCGTCAGCCACGTGTGACCACTCCAGCACAAGAACTCCACATCCAGCTCATCCATCTGCGGCATCGGCTAAGACCAGTGACACACACAGTTGATGAGACTATCTGTCTGCACAACAGACACATCACACCTCAGACTGTCCGTAACTGCCTAGGAGAAGCCAACTTGACAAAATCCAATTCCTCAACCTGACCCATATCATGTTCAAAGGACTGTCGATCCACAGCTGTTTTGAAGATCAGTAATTACTGGAAGTATATTTTGAGTTTCTCTATACATTGTGTAACACAAATATTCATAAAACTCTTTACATTGGGTGTTTATATTTTTGTTCAGTGTATTTTACTGATTGCAGGTTTTTCAGTTGTCCTTTTGACTGAATAGCTGCTGTATTGTGCCTGCAAGTATTTTGCATGTTTTGTCTAAAAAACTGGGTGAATTTATTACCTGATCATTTTTCCACTTTGTCAGATCACTTAGGAGCATTCGTACACAAAGCGAAAAATTAACAGCCAATCCAGGTGATCCGCAATGATCGGCCCTCATGGGTGATCGGAATCGGGAGTAAAAAAGCATGATTGGACCATCCCTACTCTGAGCAGATGTTTAGAACAGAAAAATGTGTGGATGTGCCACAACTTTCTCCAACTGAACAGAAACAAAATTAAAGTTATCTTGGACCTAAAGTGTAACGATTTGGAGTCAGTGTACAGCTTCAGTTATTACAGCTAGAAACTAGAGATCAGGCATGAAATCTGGTAGTAGTGATGCATTCTGACCTGAACCTTCAGAGCCACATAAAAAGCACTTTTGCACTAGACAGCCTCTAACCGGTACAGTCGCAGCCAACCTCGGTGTGGTTCAGGTAGTGAGCTTTTCCCTTTATATGGTCTGTTCCTCACTGTTGAGCGCTGGTCGTGAGCGGCAACAACTGCATTCAGTTCTCCGCTGATGTCTGCAGCAACACTCAGCAAAGGAGAACCTCAAGGTTGTAGTTCTGAACTCAAATAAACCCAGATATTTAATTTTGTGTAATAGAAATTTATTACTGGCCCAAACAACAATAAAGCCTCAGATCAGTTATTATTTTGCAGCATGTTAATATAATTACATTCTGGCACTTTATTTTTTAAAAGTGCAAACTTCTGGGTTTATGTAACGCAGTCAAAAAATGTAAAAAGAAAAAAACTTAATCCAAAGGAAAACTAAAATTAATATCATAAGCTGATAATGTGTACTTTGGGTGTTTCACAATGTCAACACAAAAGTACAGCCTGTCAGAAAGCTGACCAGCTGCTCCATTTCTCTCTTCTTTATTACTGTATTGAGCTGCTATCAGAGCTGCTAAATCAAGATCATTCTGCTGCAAAACTTATCGTATGTGATCCTGGTGCTGATCGTGATTAAACTCATCTGTTCCTCCGTACTAAGCAGATGTCTGATAGCAGACAGCTAAACTTTAAAGTTGTTTTGGAGTTTTCAGTGATGTAAATCACAAGCAAATCAGCAAAAAGAAGTCAGCTGTCAATTAAATCGTTTTGTTGTCATACGTAGATTGGTCCTGCTAGTACTAGCCCTGAAGCAGGTACTGAAATCTGAGAACAGCTGGGCACGTAGGATTTGCTAATGGAAAACGAATCTAGCCGAGGTGGACCAAGACCGTACCAGATAGAAGTGGGCTAGTGGAAAACTAGAATTCTGCTGCTCATGTTCTCACTAAAACCAGAAAGATAGAACACATCACCCCAGTTCTAAAGTCCACCATGTTTTTATTAGAGGTGCACCGATTGCAGTTTCCTGGCCAATTGCCGATCTTTTAAAAAGCTTAACCTGCTGATTCCGATTTTGCCCAATAACAATTATTTTTGTCTGAAATGTTGCTCAATATAGCAAGAAAGTTGTTGAGTTGGCAGCAGTTGGGTCACTATTGTTAATTGTAAATGTGCAGACATAACTTGGTTGGCCGGTCTGTCAGTCAAACCTGTCTCACAGGAGAGCAGAAGAGGACAGTAATTGATTCTTACACATTTGCCAAGCTGCGTAAGATCGGCTTCATATGTAAAATTCGGCCGATCACAGATCTCCCAAAATTAAGGAAACCAGCACCAATAAATAGGTTGGCCAATAAATCAGTGCACCCGCTAGTTTTTACTCAAAAACATGGTGGACGGTCCCACCACCAACTTTATCAAAATTTCAGAGGGGAACCTTGTATAAGTTTCACTTATTGGATTTAACTGAGTCAACATTACATAATCACTAACTGTTATAAATTTCCACTTGCTTTGAAAGTAAGCAAGGCCAATAGTCCTGCATGTTTTAGATGTGCCTCTGTTACACACCTGATTTAAGTGAGTACTACCTCCTTAACATGCCTCCTATTGATGCAGAATCCTGTTAATCATCCATTTATTTAAGACAGGCATGCAGTAACAGGGAAACCCTTAAAACAGGACAGTGGCCCCTGACAATCTCTGCTTTAACCCTCTGAATGCGTGAGTGACTGACTATACAGTCTTCCGTGAGTGGGTCTTTTTGGACCCATATTTAAATTAATGTGGTTTTTTGCTACTTTTGTCATTTTGATTCAAAATTATGTTTTGTATAATACGTTCTACTGTGTTTTATTTCCCACAATAATTATTTAATGTTTGAAATATTTTCATTTTTCACTTTTTCATTTTTCGACACTGAGAAAGAGCTCAATTATTTCTGTGGACTATTCTACAAAGGAGAATCACAATAACTGGTCACCCACGAGTCTTACACTAACATCACTGTCTGTATTCTATTATGCTGTGTGTATCACACGTGTGAGTGTGTGTATGAATGTGCATTTATCTATCCATCCATCCATCCATCTGCGGTTTATCCGGGGTAAGGTCGGGGGGGCGGGGGGCAGCCTAAGTAAGGAGGCCCAGACCTCCCTCTCCCCAGCTACTTGTTCCAACTTCTCCATGGGAAATCCCAAGGCGTTCCCAGGCCAGCTAAGAAACATAGTCCCTCCAGCGTGTCTTGGGTCTTCCATGGGTCTTCTCCCGGTGGGACATCCTCAGAACATCTCACCAGAGAGAAGTCCAGAAGGCATCCTAACCAGATGCTCCTCTTGACGTAAAGGAGCAGTGGCTCTACTCTGAGTCCCTCCTGGATATCTGACCTTCTCACCCTATCTCTAAGGGAGAGCCCAGACACCCTATGGGGAAAACTTATTTTGTCCGCTTGTACCTCGTTCTTTCGGACATGACCCAAAGCTCATGAGGGTAGGAACGTGGATCGTCCGGCAGATCAAGAGCTTCGCTTTTTGGCTCGGCTCTCTCTTCACCTCGACAGACCAGTACAGCGCCTGCTTCACTGCAAACGCTGCGCCAATCCTCCTGTTGATCTCCTGCTCTATTTTTCCCTCATACGTGAACAAGATCACAAGACACTTGAACTCCTCTACTTGGGGCAGGACACCCTCCCTGACCAGGAAAAAGCACTCTATACTTTTCCAGCTAATTTATTTATGCATTTATTTATATAGCTATGAATAATTATTGAGTTGGTAAAAGAACAAACCTTGAACACATTGATCAACAGGTTTTGCATGTCATTCAACACATTCTCTCACTTGGTTTTCTTATCCAGGGTTTCAGTCACACACACAGACATGCACACACAAATAATACACATGCACAATATAGTTAGTATACATGGCAATGTTAGCTAGTTGGTTAGATAACTAGTATTAGCTAACTCTGAAGAAAGGTAATATGTTGATTCGTGACAATAACGCTGTCACAGTACTCATGACTGACACACAAACACACACACATTTGTGAGGTAAAAATAAAGATAATACTTATATGTAAGAGTTATTGCTGTGTAAAACATTATTCAGGGGTGACAGTTAGGTCTCAGTGCATTTGGTTCACAAAAAATGTTTTCCTGATAGTCACAGTTGGTAAGAAAAAGATTCCCATTAAATTCCATAGGAAATAAATGCAGGTCATTTTGGACCCACTCATGGAAGAATGGGGTAGCGATATAAAACATGCTATTTCTTAAAATGTATAAAAGGTAAATTAAAAATTTGAATTGCATGATAACATGTTTCTTGAGAAATACCTGGAATATGAAGTGATGATCTTTTTGCAAAGATATTGCAAAAAGATGACCTCACCGGGTCCAAAAGGACCCGCTTACGCATCAGAGGGTTAAACTAGGGCTGAGACAATTCCTTGAATGAGTTGAGTACCTCGATTACTAAAATTCCTCGAGGAAAATTTATCTGCCTTGAAGCTTCGTTAAATTAAATTTTAACGAAGCGCACCGTTTTAAATTAATTTTAGTATGTAACGCACCGTGTTCCAGCCGGATCATTATTTGTGGTGGGCAGTGCTCTTACTTCCGCCTATGAGTTGTTGTGAAGTGCTAGCAGCATGGTGTTGAATTGTGGGACTTTTTGTGAGGGTTTGGGGAGAAATAAGGACTGTTGAACCTTGCGGTGTGATGGTTGGACTATGACAGCATTGGTGGCGTCAAAATCGCGTCATCATGGTTTTGGACTGAACAGTAGGAATGGCGCTAAGAGAGACAGAGAGAGATCCTATTCCTTGGACAATCGTGAAAATATTCTATAGAGGACTCGATTACTAAAATATTCTTTTACAACAGCCCTACTTTAAACTATAAAACCCTCTGAATGAATGTCAGTTCATTGGGTACAACAAAACCTAACAAACTGTTTTAAACGATACCAAATTTGGTGAAAAACCCTGAGACAAATGTCACAGGCAGACTAAAAGAGATGACATTGAATATAATCAAATTATTCAGAGTCCTTGTTCATAAACACTTAAGAGAGCTAAAGGCATGACTTATTTCAAAACAACAGGATAAATAATTGCTATTTTCAACACAAATAGTGTCCACAATATAACTTATTACTTTGAGAATTAGGTTAGCAACTCTTAACTCAGAATTATAGAAAATGTTCCACTGATAGGCCTGAAAGTTAGGCTGAAGGAAACCTGTGAGAGCATAGGCACATTGCTAACATTCAGAACATACATTAAACTAGGGCTGTAGTGATACAATAATCTCATGATACNACCTTCTCACCCTATCTCTAAGGGAGAGCCCAGACACCCTATGGGGAAAACTTATTTTGTCCGCTTGTACCTCGTTCTTTCGGACATGACCCAAAGCTCATGAGGGTAGGAACGTGGATTGTCTGGCAGATCAAGAGCTTCGCTTTTGGCCCCGCCCCCCCCTCAACACCAAAAAACAAGAAAACCCCCGCCTCAACGCAAAACCCGACCCAAACCCCCCGGTGAACCCCCGCCCCAATTTTCCCCTCATACGTGAACAAGATCACAAGACACTTGAACTCCTCTACTTGGGGCAGGACACCCTCCCTGACCAGGAAAAAGCACTCTATACTTTTCCAGCTAATTTATTTATGCATTTATTTATATAGCTATGAATAATTATTGAGTTGGTAAAAGAACAAACCTTGAACACATTGATCAACAGGTTTTGCATGTCATTCAACACATTCTCTCACTTGGTTTTCTTATCCAGGGTTTCAGTCACACACACAGACATGCACACACAAATAATACACATGCACAATATAGTTAGTATACATGGCAATGTTAGCTAGTTGGTTAGATAACTAGTATTAGCTAACTCTGAAGAAAGGTAATATGTTGATTCGTGACAATAACGCTGTCACAGTACTCATGACTGACACACAAACACACACACATTTGTGAGGTAAAAATAAAGATAATACTTATATGTAAGAGTTATTGCTGTGTAAAACATTATTCAGGGGTGACAGTTAGGTCTCAGTGCATTTGGTTCACAAAAAATGTTTTCCTGATAGTCACAGTTGGTAAGAAACAAAGATTCCCATTAAATTCCATAGGAAATAAATGCAGGTCATTTTGGACCCACTCATGGAAGAATGGGGAGGCAATATAAAACATGCCATTTCTTAAAATGTATAAAAGGTAAATTAAAAATTTGAATTGCATGATATCAATAACATGTTTCTTGAGAAATACCTGCAATATGAAGTGATGAAAACGTTTCATTGCAAAGATATTGCAAAAAGATGACCTCACCGGGTCCAAAAGGACCCGCTTACGCATCAGAGGGTTGAACTAGGGCTGAAACAATTCCTTGAATGAGTTGAGTACCTCGATTATTAAAATTCCTCGAGGAAAATTTATCTGCATTGAAGCTTCGTTAAATTAAATTTTAACGAAGCGCACCGTTTTAAATTAAATTTTATTATGTAGCGCACCGTGTTCCAGCCGGATCATTATTTGTGGTGGGCAGTGCTCTTACTTCCGCCTATGAGTTGTTGTGAAGTGCTAGCAGCATGGTGTTGAATTGTGGGACTTTTTGTGAGGGCTTGGGGAGAAATAAGGATTGTTGAACCTTGCGGTGTGATGGTTGGACTACGACAGCATTGGTGGCGTCAAAATCGCGTCATCATGGTTTTGGACTGAACAGTAGGAATGGCGCTAAGAGAGACAGAGAGAGATCCTATTCCTTGGACAATCGTGAAAATATTCTATAGAGGACTCGATTACTAAAATATTCTTTTACAACAGCCCTACTTTAAACTATAAAACCCTCTGAATGAATGTCAGTTCATTGGGTACAACAAAACCTAACAAACTGTTTTAAACGATACCAAATTTGGTGAAAAACCCTGAGACAAATGTCACAGGCAGACTAAAAGAGATGACATTGAATATAATCAAATTATTCAGAGTCCTTGTTCATAAACACTTGAGAGCTAAAGGCATGACTTATTTCAAAACAACAGGATAAATAATTGCTATTTTCAACACAAATAGTGTCCACAATATAACTTATTACTTTGAGAATTAGGTTAGCAACTCTTAACTCAGAATTATAGAAAATGTTCCACTGATAGGCCTGAAAGTTAGGCTGAAGGAAACCTGTGAGAGCATAGGCACATTGCTAACATTCAGAACATACATTAAACTAGGGCTGTAGTGATACAATAATCTCATGATACATGATATTCTGCCCACAATACAATATATATTGCGATATTCAGTAAACAATACAATTCAATACACTTTTACGATTTTCTGAAAGACTTTAGAGGGACAGAGTGATTTTGGTGACATTTTGTGACTGTTATAGAGTTGGACTGAATTAATTTAACTGAAAACTAATTAAAAGCACCAACTACACAATACCTGGCTCTGGTTGGACATGGACACAGACTTAAAGTCAACAGCTGGACAAAATGAATCAAAGAAGTGGTGAGAAAACATGTTTCTTTTAACTGAAACAGTACAAACTGTAGCTTACATGCATTTGTAAAGTAAATAAAGTGCAACAAGTACCTGCTCTGAATAGTTTGATACCTTTTTAACCTTGACACTTAACATCTGAAGGAATCACTCTAAGCCTGATGACCTAATTACTCTCCTGGCGAAGCAAACAGTGAGTGAGCAAGGTGACAGTTGGATGTTACGATACTTGCGGATGAATATCGATTTTTTTAGGAAAGAAAATATCGATATGTATCGCAAAATCGATATTGTCACACAGCCCTACATTAAACAGAGCGTCAGAACTACCCTTGACAATCTGCAGCAGAATGAAAATAAATGGCAGTGCTTTTTTGTTGTTTCCAGTTCAAATTTTTGATCATAACTTCTCATTAGTGAGAGATAGATTGTGTGTGAACATACTCCACTCATGACAAAATAAGGAAAAAGATGTCTACTTTAAAAAAAATTTGATAGATGTAGACCATCTATAAAGACCATCCCTGCAACTTGTAGACAAAGTCAATAACTAATTTAGAATTGTATAATTTGTCTGTTAAACTCATTTTATTAGTGTATAAACTTTCTTTAGAAATGTTTCAGATTGCCTATCTAAACAGCAACAAAGAAAGTAAATGTGTGGGTTTAATGACAATGATTTTGCCGGAGGAAAGAAGTGTCAGTGCAGGAATAAACAGGTTAGAGAGGATTCCTTTGGAATTAAAGTGGAACTAAGAGACTGAGTTGGAATAATGCGACAGTGCTCCCTTCAATAGTCACACCTGCAGTTTTGCGCCACAGTCGTAAAATATCGATCTCGCCCTAAAAAGATTAGGAGAGAGGAAAAATACACACCTCTAATCCCCTTTGACAACGTTAGCTGAACACTGCTAACCTAGCAGAGTGAGTTAGCTAACAGCTAGCGTTAGCACCAACCCGGACGGAGATTGCTCGAGTAAAAAAAACACAATCTAGGCTAGTTTACCAGACCAGGTCGGGTTCTGGCACTGGTTTACTTGAACACTCCAAGTTAGAGTCGTGCGGGTACCTTTCGTCCTTAAATGAGAGTGCTGGGTGAGCTCATAAAGTCGTTTCAGATACATTCCCCTACCCACCTAATAACATGGTGGCTCCTAGATCCATATACCACGGAAAACAGAAGGAAGCATATCCACGTTCGAAGGTTAAAAAAAAACATATATCCCTTTTTCTGTTGGCAGTCGGGTTCTCCGAAAAAAAAACTCCAAAGCCAGGTTTGATTTGAGGCGTAATACTGTTAGGTCATTACAACCGATAAGTCCATATTTTACTCTTGTCCATGTTAGGCTAGTATCCACTGAAAACTGAAAGCTGGCTTTGCGGACTTCCTCCTTCTCTCCCAACAGCACTGCCAAGCGGCAATGGCGACACACACTCGCTCCCTGCTCCCCCGCCCTGTATGTCTACGTATATCAGCCCATCCCTTTTCATCCCGGTTCACCCACACCTGTCCCTCTCTCCCTCGTCATATTCAGATTGTAGGTAATTTATGTAAAGGCCTTTTCACCTGTATGCAAATACAACAAACTGTGTTCGCGAGTCAAATTATCAGTGATAAAAGTAGACCGGATAACTTAGTCTTACTGGACCCAAATGGAACTTCATAACGTAAAACACCTCATTATAGAGTTGGTTATTTATGATTTAATGAAACTTGTACGACAAAAAAAATATTTGGTTAAAATATGAGTACACTGCAGCCTCATCTCTGCACAAATACGCATACCATATTACGAACGAAGAGAAATCTCTTTGAAATTTCTGAATAGTCATATGCAGAGTTGGGAAACTAATTACATTTATTAAATTACATTTACTTGAGTACCTTTAAAAATACTTTTAGGAGTATTTTTATCACACTATACTTTTTACTTTTACTTGAGAAATTTTTAATGAAGCATTGCTACTCTTGAGTAAAATTTCTTGATTTTCTATCATCACTGGATGAAAGACAGATATGTTTTAAACAAAGACACAGACACACACATTCAGTTTTTGATAAAATTTCATAAATTTTATATGAAATTGATCTGGAGAAATGTTCTTTTGCCTGATTTTGTTACTTATATGAATTATTGACATTTTGGTAACTTTATATTTTGGTGCATCTGATAATGTAATTTTTTAAATA
>NW_006800530.1:162983-191154 GCF_000485575.1 Poecilia formosa
CGAAAAGGAGTCGGGTGGATTTTTAGATGAACTTTAGGGAATTAAGAATGAACGAATCATACGTACTAAAACATGACAGAGTCGGAACTCACCTAAGAAAACAAAAAAATAAGTGCGACTGTTAGAAAAGAATTATCATCACCATGGAAACAGGTTCCCGAGCAACATGGGATACGGAGTCTGCTTTGCCATAGGCCACAAATAGTCCACTTTCTAACCAGATACTAACTATAAAACAACAACTAAATCTATGAAACAATTGCAACTAAAATAGTTATATTAAATTATAATATCCCAAATAATAAGTCCTAAGCAAATTCTAGTTAAATCAAACAAATTCTCAACAGGGCGTGCAATATTATTTGGCCCTCTTGCGTTAATACTTTTTAGCACCACCTTTTACTGCGATTACAGCTGCAAGTCACTTGGTTTTGTCTCCATCACTTCTGTACATCAAGAGACTGAAATTCTTGCCCATTCTTCCTTGCAAAACAGCTGAAGCTCAGCGAGGTTGGATGGAGAGCTCTTCTTCCACATGTTTGCTGTGTCTCCCAGGTGGCTTGAGGCAAACTTTAAACCAGACTTTTTATGGATATCTCTGAGAAATGCCTTTCTTCTTGCCACTCTTCCATAAAGGCCAGACTTGTGCAGTGCATCACTGATTGTTGTCCTATGGACAGACTCTCCCACCTCAGCTGTAGATCTCTACAGTTCATCCACAGTGATCATGGGCCTCTTGGCTGCATCTCTGATCAGTCTTCTCCTTGTTCCAGATCAAAGTTTAGAGGGACGGCCAGGTCTTGGGAGATTTGCAGTGGTCTAATACTCCTCCCATTTCAATATGATCACTTGCTCAGTGCTCCTTGAGATATTTAAAGCTTGGGAAATCCTTTTGTATCCAAAATCTGGCTTTAAATGTCTCCACAACAGTATCTGGGACCTGCCTGGTGTGTTCCTTGGTCTTCGTCGTCTTCTTTTTTTTATGGCGGTTGGCAAACAACTTTTAGGTGCATTACCGCCACCTTCCAGGTTGGAGTATGGATCAGACGCTTATAATCTCCCCATCATACTCGTTTTCCTAAGAAAAAGAAAAATACTACAAAAAACTACATCCCCTTGACGATCTCTGAAACAGCTCTCTTATATCTAACTTATTTTTATTTTTACTTAACTCTCTAAGTAATACCTCTCTCTTTCCCATACATATTTGTTGCATTCTAAGAAAATATGTTATACTGTTTCTAATTCTCCACAATAATAACAACAACCTGTACTATGTTTATTAATAATTTTAAGAGTACTATTTAATCTTGTGTGTCCAAATCTTATTCTAGATATAATATCTTCTTCCTTCTTATTTCTATGACATTTCCTAAATTCCCCAACTTTTTTTGGATACTATAATAAAACCTAGCCTTGTCTCCTCTATCCCACTGCTCTTGGCATTTTCCCTTGATATACTCTTTTATAATATTCTTTATCTCACTTTTACTTATCTTAATATTCAAATCAACAATATTCGTTTTTGAAGCACTCTTAGCAAGAGTATCAGCCAACTCATTTCCTACCACACCAATGTGGGCTGGAATCCAAACTAGTTTAACATGAGAACCATGGTTTTTAATCCTGAAAATTGAGTGAATTATTTCCAATATAATATCTTGTCTTGATTCTGAATTTACCTCTTGAATACTAATTAATGCACTACTCGAATATGAACAAATTAAAACCTCTCTTCTTTCCATTTCCTCAACCCATTCTAAAGCCATTAAAATTGCCATTAACTCACCTGTATACACTGTCAATTTATCAGTTATTCTTTTACTTTTCATCAAGTTTAAATCTGGAACTACAAATGATATACCTACTTGATTGTTTAACATTTTAGAGGCATCTGTATATATTTGAATATATTGTGAATATTCTCTCTTTATATAACTCTCCACTTCCTTTTCCCCTAATTGTCTCCCTTTTTCCAATAACTTTAAATCAACTTCAGCCTGACCAAAAATCCATGATGGAATAACAGGAGTAACAACCACAGGACTAATTAGAAAATTATCTATTCCAATATATTTTGCTTTGTTCAAAATTATCCATCCAAAACTATTAATTTGCTTCTTTTCTTTTTCTTGACAAGGTTGCAGCTTCATTATGCCTTATAATATTTGCCCAGTAAGTCACGGCCAGCTGCTCTCTCCTGAGCTCCAGCGGCATCTCACCCATCTCAACCTGTAGAGCTGACACTGGAGTAGTTTTCATTGCTCCGCAGCAAAGTCTTAACGCCTGATATTGTATTTTATCCATCTTTGCCAATAAACTACTTGAAGCTGAATTATATAAAATACAACCATAGTCAAAGATTGATCGAATTAGCCCCATGTAAATGGTCTTTAATGCTTTCCTGTCTACTCCCCATTCTCTGCCTCTCAAACATCTCATAATTTTTTTTTTACTTTTTTCCACTATTTTAACTATATGCATTTTCCATGTGAGTTTTTTTTTTTTTTATCAAACCACATACCCAAATATTTAATTTGATCTTCCCTTTCTATAGCATTCCCACACAATTTAAGATTCACATTAATATTAACCTTCCTATTTGTAAAAACAACAAATTTAGATTTGGATGTTAAGAATCTAAATCCCCATTCTAAAGCATCTTGTAGTTTCCTGTTTATAAATTCTGTGGTTTTTCCCCCTTCCAAATAATGCCATCATCTGCAAATAATGATACTCCAAAATATTTATCTATTTTACTAAAAATATCATCAATCATTATAATAACTAGCATAGGACTTATAATACTGCCTTGGGGATTACCATTTTCAACTTGATACTTTGAACTTATTTCCCCACCTATTTTTACTCTAATATTTCTTTCAGTTAAGAAATTTTTAATCCACCTATAAATTTTTCCCCTTATACCTATTTGTTTAATTTTAATCAACAGCCCTTCTTTCCACAACATGTCATAAGCCTTTGCCACAGCCAAGAAGACTGCTGTCACACTCTCTTTATTAATCTGGGCCCGTCTAATTTCATGTTCCAGACATAATGCTGGATCTATTGTGCTTCTGCCTTTTCTAAATCCAAATTGATAAACTTTAATCTTCTCCTTAGATTCTAAAAAATAAATTAACCTGTTATTTACCATTTTTTCCATAATTTTACCCAAACATGATGTTAGATCTATTGGTCTGTAACTTTCAGCCGAATGTGGATCTTTACCAGGTTTACAAATAGGAATAATAATGGATTATTTCCATTTATCAGGATTGCCTGATAAATGGAAATAATCCCTTCCTCCCAAATTTTATTATACAATTCCAATAATATTTCTTTACTCGCATCACTAAGATTATTTAACATACTATAAGTAACTTGGTCATTACCAGGAGTTGATTTACTAGAATTCCTCAGAGCTTTATTTAATTCTAACAAGGAAAATTTCATATTAATAAAATCATCATATTCTTCATCATCATGCAATAATCCAATATTTCGCTGTAGAGTAGTTTCACATCCTTTTTTTTCTTTATTATTTAGATTCTCTGTACTATGTATTTTTGCAAATACTTTCGCTAATACCTCAGCCTTATTTTCATTATGTATTATAATATTTCCATTATCTTTATTACTGGGAAAAAATACCCTTTTTAATTCTCAGACATTTTTTTAATAGTATTCCAAACCCTGCCTAATGTAGTGTTTTTCCCCAAAGATTCACAATACTTCCTCCAATAATCCCTTTTAACCTTTCTTATAGTTTTCCTGACTTCTGCCTGCTTCCTTTTATAATTTATTAGATTTTGAAAACAAGTTATTTTCTTAAGTGTCTTAAAAGCTATATTTCTTTGTTTAATTACTATTGAGCATTCTGGTGTCCACCAAGGAACTATCTTCTTTTTTTAATACCACTTGTAATGGATAGTGAACCATTTAAATTAAGTTGCTTAAATTATTCAAATTTGTAGACTATTTATTGTAAATTATTTGAAGAATGTTGCAGATTGTTTAATAATATGTCTGTTTTGATTAGCACTGTTGGTGGTTTGTATTTTGTTTTGTTTAATTGTATTTGCACTTTGTAAAGTTTTTTTGTTGTTATGTACCTCACGGGCTGCCATAACTAATGAGGGCAGGCCCTATAAAAGCTGGCAAATCATTGTAGCAATGAATGACTTGAACAAACTGTCAGAGATGTGCTTGGCACTATCAACACTTAGTGTTCCCCGGTGAAAGCAGCGAGGTACACTTTATTTTATGTTGTAAGTTTCTGTTTATATTCTAATATTTGTATCTGTTTAGTTTTCATAGTGATTACGGTGACTGAGGTAATCAAGATGATTGAGATGACTGATGGTCCACATAAAGAAAAATAAACAAACCTTGAAAATCACCCATCCAGACCGCACAAATTAATTCAAGTGCTGGGGATCAGCTACACCACTACTTCTAGGAATAAATGTTTTGGCTGAATTAATAATACATTTGGTAATTTCTGAGTTTAATTCATTTATTGGTTTATTTATTTCTACATTTTACAAGTTAACCTCACTCATAATTTCAAATTTTCCCCAATCTGCTTTCTCAAACTTCCACTTCCCCTCAAATTCTGCCTGGTCTTGCTCTGTATTTAAGGAATGTACAGTGGGGAATGATCATTATCCAATTTTTGACAAAAATTGGATAATGATCATTCCCCACTGTACATTCCTTAAATACTTTCCATCTACACATATCAGCAAAAGATTGAGAAACCAAAGTCAGATCAATAGCAGATTCTTTACCCCTTACAAAGTCCACCCGAGTGCCTTCTCCATTATTTAGAATGACTAATTCTTTTTCTTCAATCACCTCTTCTAAAATCCCTCCATTATAATCATCTTGATCTCCCCATAAAGTGCTATGTGCATTGAAATCCCCACACCAAACTATTTTCCCTCTCCAGTTTCCTAGGATTGTTTCAAGTTTAAACTTTTCTAATTGTTTACAAGGATTGTACAAATTTATTATTTTAATATCCCCATCATTTGTACAAATTTCTACAGCAGTAAGTTCTAGGTCTGCTAATATTTGTAGCCGAATAAATTTTATGGTTTCCTTTAAGAATATAGCACAACCTCCTCCACTCCCGTTTGACCTACCTTTACGTAAAACTGAGTAACCATGAATATTAAACTGTAATGATGGCTTGAGCCACGTTTCTTGAATGCATATTATATCTGGTTTTGGGTGTAGGTTATTAATGAATCCTTTAAATTCCTGACCATTCGCTATTAGACTGAGCATTCCATTGTAATATTAGAATTATGTGATGTTTGAGATGCCTCAGGTTCAGATGATCCTTCACCTTGTTTTTCATCATGAATTTTTTCCCAAGATAAATCTTTGACACTAAAAAATTTCGTAGCTGCTTTCACAATCATTTTTATTTTTTCAGTTTTAGTTTTTGCTTGTTCTGAGCAATTTATGATATATGCAAGAAAAGGAATACATTTTTCTAACGTGATATTACACTGATTAATGTCTGCCACTCTCTTCCTCTCATAGCTTATTTTTGGTGCATTATCATTACTTTTCACCTGTTTCACTGCTTCAGCATAAGTAATTCTGTTTTCAGTTTTTACTTTTTGAACTTCAGCTGCCTCTTTCATTACAGTGCATCCTGCATATGCTGCAGTATGATTTCCTCCACAGTTACATTTACCAGGATTATTCCGCACTCACCATAAGGATGTTCGCCTCCACATCTACCACACCTCTGTTTCCCTTTACAAACATTTGCAGTATGTCCATATCTTTGGCATTTATAACATCTGAGCGGTGGTGGAATATATTGCCTTACATTAAAGCTCATGTAGCCAATCATCACCTTTTCAGGCAGAACTCTCTTTGAAATCCATTAGTACAGATGTACTGTCCATTTTCTCCCCATTTCTAAAAGCCTGTAGTCATTTGATGCCTGTAATTTCTCCTCCTTTGATTATTTTCTTTAGCTTCTCCAAATTTTCTCCTACTGGAATTCCTGATATTACTCCTTTCTCTTCCCCAACAACCTCTTCCCAGTACTTCCTTTTTACACACCATTTGTAATTGAAGAACTTTATTCTTTTGTTCAGCATTTTTACAAATGATGAGCAGACTTCCATCTCTTAAGACTGTAGTTCTACATCCCCAACAGCTTTCTTTAATCCACTTGACAAACTAATGGGGCTCACTCCAAACATATCCTGTCCAGTCTTAAATTTTAATATAACTTTAAAATCTTCCATCATTACTTTCTTCCTTATTTCGATTCTTTCTTCTTCATCCTCAAAAGACCTTTTTCCAGTATTTATTCCCTTTTTAGCCTTATCTCCCTCCCTCCCCCTCTTCCATTTTCTACCATAGACCATCCTGTATCCATATTCTCATCCTCCGAAAGTCCCCCACTACTTGCCATCTTGATTCACTCACAACCCGGATTATGCCAAAAACAACCTTTGGATTAATTTAGTAGACGCCAGTAGACGTTTAAACCCAATCCGTGTCTTCTCGCCAGCCGACGTCAGGAAAAAAATCAATCCGCTGCCGACTCCCAACTCTTAGACATCTCCCCTTCCTTGGTCTTTACGATGCTCTCTGCGCTTTAAAAACAACCCTGAGACCATCATGGAGCAGGTGCATTTATACAGGGACTTGATTACACACAGGTGGATTCTATTTACCATTATCAGTCACTTAGGACAACATTGGATCATTCAGAGATCTTCACTGAACTTCTGGAGTGAGTTTGCTGCATTGAAAGTAAAGGAGCAGAATAATATTGCACGCCCCACTTTGCAATTTTGTAACGTTTCCAATAAATTTTGCTCCACCTCACGATTGTGTCCCACTTGTTGTTGATTCTTCACAAAATAATAAACATCATAAATCTTTATGTTTGAAGCCTGAAAAGCAGCAAAAGGTTTAAAAGTTCAAGGGGGCCGAATACTTTTCCAAGGCACTGTATATTTTAAGTTTTTTTTTTTCAGTGACAAAATAATATTTGTTCGTTCTGATTTTGTTCCATACACATCTGTCTTTTACTAATTTGCAACCAATTAAACATCAATAGCAAAAGAACATATCTTTTTAGTTCGCTTCAATATTTCATTTTAGGAAATTAATGTTGAAATTGTACAGTATTTGTTGATTGTAACAAATAGATCATATATTTTATGTGGGTTTGCTAGATACAGAATGTTACTGCTTTCGGAAAAAGCTATAGTTGTAATAAGTAATATTTTTATCGACGTATCATTCAAATGATTATCATTTTATTATGCTGTTGTTTAGAGTGGGGTGAACTTTCATGGAGGTTTGTTTTCTGTATCTCTGTGCTGGTCCTGTGATGTTACAGCAGCCTGGGCAAGTTGTCTTCTTCTGTCTGTTAATGGTAAATGACTGGACTTTTCCAGTTCTTCTGACCAAGCATTTACACTAGAGACACATTCACCCATTCACACAACAAAACACAGATTGGTAGGCAATTTGGGGTTAAGTGCCTTGCCCAGGGACATGTGGATGTGTGACAGGAGGAAGCTGGAATTAAACCTACAACCTTCTGTTTCAAGGTGACTGTACTACCCACTGGGTCACAGTCACAGTTTATCTATTAATCTTCTTCAGCTTATCTGGAGTCGGTTCGCAGGGTCATCTCATCATGTCAACCTGGGCTCATGACATTCCTTCTCCCCATCACCAACCGCACATCATGACAAAATCATGCAAATGCCTGTTTGAACACTAGGACGTTCAGCTGGAATTTAAAGACAGACGTTGTCTGTCTTTAAATCAAGAATCACCCAAAGGTCAAAAAGTCATTTGAGTGGGGAAAGGGCACGTTTATTCTAAATAGTAGAATCATGTGCAGAAGTAATACATTCACAGAATAGAGACGCTTTCTGTCCATAAGGCGCATTCACCAAGCGAGCGGCTCAACTGAAGGATGACTGCATCTGGACCGGTACTGCACAGCTCTAAGTTTTGCTCAGAGCTTCAGGATGATCAGTCTGGATTAATCTAAACGATAATAAACCATCATCATTTCCCAGCAGATCAATATGGTCTCTGAACAATCTCTCCCTCTGAATCTTCTATTGGCGATGTTCTCCATCAAATCCAAAACGCTCCACAATTATGCGGCTCACCTTTGTGCTGCTACTTATATATGTGTGATTGTCTACACACCTTGATCACCTTAAAATAATAAAACCTGTTTGGAGTTAATCTGTTGATCCAAACCTGCTTTCTTTTTTTAGTGAGAATGAAATTACCCCATAGATGAATTTCACGTGCTTCGGTGCACAGACTGACGCGTTACATCTTTATAAGAGAAAAACTGAGGAAAAGTACAATTTACATCTGAGTGAAGTTTTCACATCCTTTTATTTTTATTTTCTTTAGGGTTAGGGTCTTAGGGATTTAAATGCTTTTATAGAATGCTTTAGTCTAGTAGGTATATGGGGGAAGGACTTCCCCTCAAAAAGAATATACACATGGCATAATAAGCAATGATCATACAAAGCTCACATTGATTACTGGCTGTGTCATGATGGGTTTAAGTGACTTTACCCACATGCAAGAACACCACCAAGAGAAGACGTAAATAATAAAGATATGTTGCAAACACAAAACAAATCAGATGAGTCTCTGGTCCAAGGAACAGACTGCTGCAGGCAGTGCACTGAGGAGAACAGGGGAGAAGGTGAGTTCAAGTCCGTGGGATTTCTGAATGATTTGCAGGAGTTCGGGTAAGCACTTACAAAAATGGTGATGAGTAACGGCGCTGGAGGGGTATTGTTGGTCCGGGGGTCCTTTGGTCTCTGGGGTTTACTTTCTGAGTGGTCTTGAAAGTGTTTCAAAAGAGAGTGGAGGAGGTGAACTGAGTTGGATGGAGAGGCAGCGTCGGAGGGGGGACAGGTAGGCAAGTCCTTGAAGGCGTGGGAGGAGTGTTGGAACTGCCAGTCAGATCTCTTGGATTGGAGGTGAGTTTCAACTGTCTTTGGAGGTTCTGAAGACTCGGGCATCAGCGGGGTAACGGCCTGCAACGTCACAAGGAAACAAAGAGTCAAAGCCAGATCTGGATTCAAGATTCACCTCAGGAAAACAGATGTCACAGGAAAGAATTACTTTCAATTCAGCAGAAGCAGGGTCAACAACGGATACTCGGCGATAACTCAGAGGGGCTAGAGGTACCATCACTGAACAACATTGAAGCACTGGCTTCCACCTCTCTTAAGCATCAAGGAGGTAATTGATCCCAGGTGTGAGGATGACGTACTGGAGGAGCCTCTGCCCGGCTGCCTCAAGGACTCCATCTAGTGGTGAATGGGAATGCACAGTAGCAACCCCAGAAACTAACAGGCTGGTGTCTGACCATTTATCAGAAATATCCAATAGTAGTATCTTGCCAACTTCCCTTACAGATCACTGTGCCATAAACATCAAGTTAAACTTTCAATCAAGCAGTTAATAGAGGTTCACATTTTGGAAACTGAGCAACTCACTTTTAAAATAGAATTGTATTATCCACACCTTTGAATCTTTGATTCTTTGATACTGCTCCAAAGCTGATAGTGAGAATGTTTTGGGGCTGAATTGAGAACTTATGAAGTTTGAAATGGGAAAATATTTAAGAAAATGTGGTAAGGATATATCTAGGGGGAAAAAGACTAACTGAAGATTCCATAATTCCCAACTTAACCACACTTTCCCTGAAATCAGTAGATCAAATGTCAAATGAAGAGAGAAAATATTTTTTCAGAATTACTGAACATCTTAGATGAAATGTTGATCTAAGATGATGAACATCTTAGATGTTCTATGAACATCTAAAAATGTAGACAAGAATCACTACATTCTTGTCATGTAGAGTGACAAGAATAAGCCACTCTACATTGACTCCTAGAAAAAAAAAGTAATGTATGTAAGACAGCAATTTAATAATCAAGAGTTATTGTTAGTGTTAAATTAGAGTAGAGGGGGCCTTCATTAGATTTAGAAAAAGTTGGTTGGAAGAAGGTAAGCAAAATGTCATATATTTAGGAATTACCTTCACCAAAAATCATAAAAGTAGATGTGTTGAAAACCTATCTCTTGCTGTTAACAGAACCAGAAAAAAATTTAAATCTCTGGCTGCACAGAGGTTTAACTCTGAGGGGAAGGACACTGATGTCTAAGACAGAAGGCCTCTCTAGTTTGGTTTATTTGGCTTCTCCTTTGTAGACAACAGCACCTGTAAAAGGATTGACCAGATGTTATTACATTTTCTTTGGAAGCACAAAATCAATTACATTAAAAAGTCTGTTATCATGAATCCAAATGAAGATTAAATTTCCTGGACTTTTCTACCTTAAATAATACTGTAAAAGTCAGATGGATTAAACAATACCTGCCATGTCATGTCCCACCGCGTGTGGGAATTTCATTCCTAATTATATGTCCTCTCTTTATATTCTCTCAATTTGGTGAACATGTATGTAAGGCAGCTAATTCAATAATCAAGGGTCATTGTTCAGTTATAGTGAATTTCTGTCTCATTTTAAATTTTCAACTACTGCTAAGGAATTTACAGTTGCCCTTGATGTCATTCCCTCTAGCTTTGTTATGATTATCAATCAAAAGCCAGTTCCTATCTTATACAATATAATGGATACGTCTATTGCTAAGATTTGTCTGGTGTCTACTTCCAAAAACAAGAAAATTTGCTCCCTTTTTTGACAGCAAATCATTTCTTGATTCTGTGCTATTGTTTATTGAAATAGCACAGGGTTGCTTTTCCAACAAACCCTCTTGCAGCCCAAGGGCGTTTCTAGATGGGGGCCGACAGGGGTACAGAAGAAATTATGCTAAATAAATGCCTTTTGTTAATATTCAGAGGTGGATTATGTTAACCTTCACAATTTTACTTTACAATGAATTTAAAATTATAGTGCTGCACTTTTAGTTGCTGTATCGAAATAGGATCACACTTTCCATCTGCCAGGGATCTGCAACCTGAATCTCTGGAGACTCAAGTTGCTGTTTGGCTCATTTGAAGCTTATGAAATATTGCTCTGTTTTTTTGTTTAATTCATTTTAAAGTGTCCCCATGAAAAAACACTGACAACACTGGCCCCCGTGGTAAATTTGGTCTAGAACCAGCCTCCAAACCTAATTGCTTATTTCTATAAATATTTTAGTAATACTCTTTATAATACCAGAATTTTCACATAAATTTTATACTTTTGGAGCCCTGCCTGAGGACACATTTTGATTATTAAATCAAGTGTTATGATCAGTTACTCAGTACTTGAGCAGATTACCAAATACATTTTATACTTGCTTAATTAAACATGTTTAAGGTATGCTACTCTTATTGGAGTACAATTGTGGAGTACCAGTACTCTATGTCTAAACAATTGCTCTATGGATCACATTTTAAAAACAAGACACTCCCATAAATAGTGTCTATCACTGCAGTGTCTATCACCCCCATGAGAGTAGAGCGACGTGCTGTGGGGAGTGTCCCTTATTTTAATTTCTTGAAGGTGGCAACCCTAGTTTCAATGGTACCATCATCTCATCTAATAATCCAAAAGCCATGAAAACTGTAAATTTATTACACAAATTTAATCTCTTGTAATTTTTTTGTTGGTTATAACCCCCCTCTTCCCTTCCCTGGCACATTTCTTTCTTTTTTTTCTGTCTTTATACATTGTCAATGTTTTGACGATTACTGAATAAAGATTTTAAAAAAAGAAAAAAGAAATGCTGAACATGGAACTATGCGCAAACCTGATGCGCAGAAAGCTCTCGGAACTAAACATGATTCTGTTCACATACTCCAGACTATCCCATTTACTGAGGATATCAGGCAGTAAGGCTTCAGTATTCCGAAACGGGACCGAGATAAAACACGGAGCAGGTTGCTGTGTGCAGCTGAAAAGATTACAGGTCAGGTTTGTGTCTGTGTTTATGCTGGGAGGTTAGCTGGGAGGTTAGCTTACGGTTTCACCGTTGGCTGAATGGATGTGAAGAGCGCAAAAAATAACATGGAAAACTCGGAGAATAATTGGACATAAAATCCACCACGTCTTTAATATTAAAGACTGGAACATTTACAGGCTGTTTTAGATTCTGTCTTCCTCTATCTCTTTTAGCCTCTTAACTGCTTGCACGCATACGGGGCAGCTTTTTTCCCCCCCCAAAACTTTATTTAAACAAAGTGAACACAAACAAGTAAGGCGATTACAATATAACTCTGTAGAGGGCATAGTAGAGGCAGATTTCGAAATGGAAATATAAAGTAATATTGATAGAAAAAAAAAAATAACTAAAGCAGCAACAAGGGGACTCATATGTTAGGTTAACATACATTGGAGGGCAATTCCATTAATATTTCAGTCAGGTCTTCGTATGATTCAGTACATTTCAGAGATTTCAAATATAACTGGAATTCAGATTTAAAATAAAAACTGGGGATGATCTCAGTACTCTGTTTATGAATAAAGAATTTTGGCAAACAAAAAATTAGGTTACAACAGTTCTATTGTTTTGTTTTTCAGTAACACTCCAAAAGTTACCATATCTCTAGAAATAGATTCAGGAAGTGCAATTTTTGATTTGATCCACCTTTCTAAGGAATTCCAAAATAGTTTTGGTTTGATTGCATTCATAGAAGACATGGTCAGTTATTTCTACATTGCTTCCACAGACTGAGCATTTATTGTCATCATTATTAAAGCAATTTCTTAGTAGTTCTTTGGAGGGGTAAATTGCATTTAAAACTTTTGAGTGCGTTTCTTTAGCTTTTGGCTGTATGGGGAGTTTTAAATAAAGTGTTCTTAATCTTTCAATTGATTTTTTTTTTAATTTGCAAAGAATGTTATTTTTATTTATTTTCCCAGGGAATAAAGTTTTGTTTAGACAGCTTCTAATTGTGTAGTTATTAAATTTTTGGTCAGTGATTGATATTCCATTAATAGACAAATTGGGTAGTTGTGGGGTCATCGGATGATATGTTATTATATTTTTAATCTGATTAATAAATAATTTTTGGTAAGGCATTATATAATCTGGTAAATTCAGCTTTAGGGGGAAAGAATTGATACTTTGCACAGAATTGTTCCTAGTTTACCATGCAACCATTAGCATCCATTAAGTGTATAATAAACCAGATATTCTTCTCCATCCAATCTTTGTAAAATAAAGAATTATTGTGATGTAGTATGAATCTGTTATTCCATATGATAGAGCAGTGTGGTGAGTAGCTATGTACGTAGAGCATCTTCCAGTATAGTAACAATTGTTTATGGAACTCTGATAGCTTGATGGGCAACTTATGTATTTTGAAATCAGCTAGAAGAACAAGTTTTAGACCACCTGGATTAATTTTTAATCCAGGACTTCAACCAATTAATCTTAAGGGTTCCGTTAAGACACTCAAAGTCAATTACTTTCAGACCGCCATCTTTGATGTCTTTGTCCATATGACCTTTCCGTAGGTAGTGTGGCCTGTTCCTCTAAATACAGTTCATGTTCATTTGGTTAATAGTTTTAGTTAAGCTATTTGGGACAGCAGTGCTGCAGGTTGAATAAATTAATCTCGACAAACTTTACATTTTTGAAAAGTAAATTCATCCTAAAATAGAAAAGTCTCGTTGGAGCCATGAGTTAAGTTTGGATTTACATTCTTTAATCTTGTTTTCAGTAGTTAAGGTTGATTCTTGGTTTTTGGTTCTAACAGATCCCAAGTATTTAATTTCAGATTTAATTGGAATGCTAGATATTTCTTTTAGGGAAGTGTCATGAATGGCTATAAGATCATTTTTTTAAATTAAGCATTAGTCCTGAAGCCTCTGAAAAAAAGTTTCATTTTATCAATTACAATTGGAACCTGCTTGTGATATTTTCAGAAAACAGTGATGTCATCTGCTAACTGGCTAATGATTAATTCTGTACCAAAAACATCTAATTTCTCAATCTTTGCACAGTTTTTAAGATAGATGGCTAACATTTCTGCAACTAAATTAAATAAATATGGCTCCCCATATTTATTTAAATAATTATTTATTTAATTTGGGACACCCTTGAGGAATTCCAATATCAATGTTAAATCTAGCTGTGGTGCTAGATTATTAACATTACACAATCATTAATGTTTTGATATAGAACTCTTATTAAGCTAATAAAGTTTGATCCAAAACCTAAATGTTCAAAAACTGAGAATAAGAATCTGTGCCTTTAAAAGCCTTGACTTTTAAAGGCTTTATAAAAGTCAAGGAAAAGAACAAAGCCATCATCTTGGATCATGTCTCTATATTCAATCAGGTCCTTTACAAGTCTAATGTTGTTGTGGATTGACCTTCCTTTTAAGAAGCCAGATTGTGATTCTGCAATAATGTTTGAGATTCCTGATTGGAGACGTATGGTAAATATGTACGTTAGTAATTTATAATCTGAATTTCCGAGTGTAATAGTTTTTCTATTCTCAATAAATCTTGGGTCCTTGTCTGGTTCGGGGATACATATAATAATTCCTTGTCTCATTGCAGTAGGTATAGTGTGATTTTTAAAAATTTCTGTAAAAACTTGATGTAGTAATATTTTTATGTCTTCCCAGAAGTGTTTATAAAAGTTTCCTTTAAGTCCATCCGGACCAGGTGCTTTGTTTAATGAGAAGTGATTGACAGCCTTATCAAGTTCCTCAACTGTAATATTGTTGTCACAAGTTTGTTTGTAATTATCTTCTATTTTAGGGATAAAAGATTCAATTTGTTTAAAAAAGGTGCGAGATTTTTGTTCTGAGAATTTGGAGGTATACAAGTTGCTATAGAATTTAAAAATCTGTTGATATTAATTTTTCATTGTTGGTTTCTACATTATTTATTATTCATGATTTGATAGAATTTTGTTGTCTTCTTTTTTCCAGATTACAAAAAAGTAGGCAGTGTTTTTTTCTCCTTTCTCAATCCATCTTGCTCTTGATCTAATAAATGCCCCTTTGGCCCTTTGAGTATACATTTAATCTAGTTTAGGTTGGAGGATTTGTATTTTTAGCTTGTCTTCAGTTGAGGGGTTGGGTTTATTGTAATATATATTTAGTTGTACAATATCTAGTTCTTTTTTTGGAGTTCTTTTTTTAGTTGTTTACTGAATGAGATAGAAAATTGTCTGATCTTATACTTTATGAATTCCCATTTTCGAATAAGACTATTTAAATCTTCAAAGTCCTTTATATTTTTATACCCTAGTGATCAAGTCTTGATTTGCTATTTGAGCCAAACCATGAGAATTTTGTACAATTGGGATTAAGATGATGCCACACGACAACTAGATTTTGTTCATTGCAAAAATTGTTAAATATTTTGTGTGGGTAAAAACATGTTTTGTTTAGAAGGCCATTTCTCATAAAATTAATCTTGAACGAGGTTAAGATCCCCACCAATTATAACATTGTTTATAGAGTAAGATGATTTTAGGTGATCCAAGTTTAGGGATATTTCTTCTAGCAATAATTTGTTCTGGTTTAGATTATTATAACCATATATATTTAACAAATTAAGCATTAAGTTATCCAAACAGACAGTGAGGAATAACCAGTGAAATGTGTCATCCATTTTACTTGATGGATGAAAAATTTCATCCATTACATCCATTACAGTACTACCTGGTGGTGGTAACAACCTTTTCAGCTTGTCAGTGTTCCTCTTAGGCCTTCTAACGAGCCATCAATACCAGGTGTATTAAACCAGGGAGAGAACTAAAACATTCAGGATGCTGGCCCTCCAGGACTGACTTTGGACACCCCTGGTTTAGATCAAAAGATGCTATCTTCATGTTTTGAATGATTTTCCTGTAAGAATATTATATTTACATTTTTTCCTTTACAAATTAAAAAGAAACCTTTCCTTTTAGTCAAGTTTCTTAGGCCCCTTGCCTAAGAAATTAGCGAAAGTTCACTTTTCAAGTTAAACATAAAAAAGTATATTCTTGAATATTCCTTCACATACAAGTAATTGCTACGTTTTGAAGAGATCTTAGAGAAAGTAGAGACATTTTCAAATCCATTTATTTATGTTTGTTGTATTTTGATCAGGAAATGACATGGCCACCTAATCTTGTTTTACAAACATCTGTGTTGAGGACCCCATTTGGCTGTCACTAGTTAATCTGGGTCTTAATGGGGCTCGGGTTTTTTTTAGTTTTTTTTTTTTTTTTTAGTTTATTTCCCCTCATCAACTGCCTACAAACTGTTTCCCAGTAGAGAACACACGGACAAATACTGTAGATATGGCTCATAGTCTGTTGGTGGTTTCTGACAGTAATGTAGGAATGTTTATTATTACAATTTTGGCTTGTCCATTTGGATATCACCACCAACTATAAAATTGGCTGTTAACTTTATATCATTTAGAAATTTTATTCTAGTACATCTTATCAACATTACTTTATATTCCTCTCTATTTGTACACATAAACACTACAAGCAATACCATCAGATATGTGATTTAAGTTTTATTAAATATGATGACACCAACCTCATTGTTTAGTGACACTTCCTGTGGGTAGTGACGCTTAAAAAAAGTTCAGAAAGTGCGGTTGCATTACAAGATCTGAGCCAAAAACACACTCGGCTAGAAGTGTTGAGCAACTCACACTACAGGTACCTGGGAGTAGGGTTGCCACCTTTCAGAAATCAAAATAAGGGACGCCCACCACGGTGCGTCGCCCTACTGTCACGGGTCAGTCCGCTGCAGTGCTAGACAATATTTTATGACGGTGTTTTTTGTCTTTAAAAAGTGATCCATAGAGCAACTGTTCATGCATAGAGGTTGGTTAGACTTAGAGTACCCCAAAACTATACTCCAATCAGAGTAGTATACTTTAAATATGTTTAGTCAAGCAAGTGTAAAAAGTATTTGGTAAACCACTGAGTAACTGATCATAACACCTGATTTGATATTCAAAATGTGTCCTCAGACAACTAAAAGTATGAAAGTTATGTGAACATTCTGATATTTTATAGAGTATTACCAAAATATTTATATAAATAAGGAGTTAGGTTTGGAGGCTGGTTCTAGACCAGATTTACCACAGGGTCCAGGATAGTCAGTGTTTTTCCATGGCAACACTTGAAAAAGAATGAAACAAACAAAAAAAAAAACAGAGCAATATTTCATCATTTGATATAAGTGAGCCAAAGACCCACTTGCGTCTCCAGAGATTCAGTTTGCAGATCCCTGGATCACACTGGATCCCTGAAAGTGTGATCCTATCTCCATACAGCAGCTAAAAGTGCAGCACTATAATTTTTAATTCATTGTAAAAGCAAAATTGTGAAGGTTAAAAAAAAATCGACCACTGAGTATTAGGCATTTATTTAGTATAACTTCTTTGGTACCCTGTTGGCCCCCGTCTAAAACCGCCCCTGGGCAGTTTTAGACCAGTGTCACTGTCACTGTGTCTGGTGCATAAATGACCACTGAACAATGAATTCATAAAATATATCAACATTTCAAAATAAAACATACAGAAAGCCCTAACAAACCTTTTAAAGTAGGAAATATTTATGTATTTACAAAGAATCTAATGTATGCTTTGTTCTTTAAATGATCATTTGTATTATTTTGACTGATATTATACATTAAATAAGCAAATAATCAAACCAATATAGTCGACTAAAAGCACAATAAGAAACTTAATCATAGCGAAATGTTACCATATCAGGGTCTACTGTGTTCCTCTCTTGATCTATTCTGTCTAGTATCATACAGCACACTGCGCCACGATGGACACATTTTTTTTTTTTTAAATTGCCTGTGTTCATCCTTACTAACATTCTTCAGCCTGGGATTTGCATTTTCCTTCTCACGTCAGTATCTTTACGAGAGGTTTTACTTCTAAGGGTGGTGGAGTATCAGGTCGAGGATGTTTTAAAAAGATCCCGGTTGATGGCGCCTCACCGAACGCTACGTCGGTCCGTAGCGTTCTGGGGTTCTTTAGCTCCTGCAACGAGAATTTAGCTGACCTTAATATTTCCTGTGTTTTATTTTGGTCATTATTGTTACATTTAGTGTTGGTGTGTGTGATAGGTGTGTCTATCGGACATTTATAGAAATACAGAACAAATCGCATCCCGTATCGGTTCAATACGAGACGCAACATTTAACAGCCAAATACGGGACGATTCCGTATTTTAAAGAACGGGTGGCAACCCTAATGGCAGCTCTTCTTCTCAATGTTTGTAGCTTATTGGCGCAGCTCCGTTCTCCTGCTACTGGTAGCTTCACCACATCAGTTCAGCGTTAAACCAACTGATGACGTTGCTGTAATTCACTTGTCTGGCATCTGATTTTCAAATATTTTATGTTTTATTGAGGACTTTTGTGCATATGTTTTGGCTTCTGTGATCAAGTCAAAGCAGCAACTCAGGGCGCCGCCAGGAATCTTGGGCCCCCTGACAAAAAATTTGTTTGCCCCCCGCACAGCTAATGTAACAATTTTTTGAATCTAATTGACCGATAAAAAGCGTCACAATTTTAAAAGCTTGCATCTGCCTTGCTTTCTTTGGTTCAATACTGATACTAGCACAATATTTACTGCTCATGAATTTAACATCCAACAGTCCACATCCAGTATCCAAGTTGGTTGCTTACATTTTTCCTATTAGTTTTAGATACTGAAATGTCTCTCCCAACAACAGTCAAAAGCAACGTGCAACTACACATAAAGCAATCCAGACTTCTCAAAAATGCTATGTAGTTGCATTTTATTCAAGCTATAGTATATAACTTCAATAAAAAAATATGTTTTCTCCATATTTGTTAAAGCTGTCATGATGTCATAGCAGTTTGTTATTAGACAGATAATCTGTGAAAACAATCAATCTCCTCCAATCTCCTTCCTGAATTACTATTACTGGTTAAAGTAATGCACCGTTCTGACCAAAACAACCAATCAGAACTAGTAGGACGTTCTTAGTGCTGTCAATTAGCCTCATTCACTCACTGCTAAATGTGCTAATGGTGGAGAAACGACTTATCATTACAAGAAACCATTTATCTGCCATCATTGGTAGCTATGCTAACTAAACTGAGCATTCACAGTTTGAATCTGCACAGCTCTGTGCTATGCTAGCTGCAGCACGGCACAAATCGAGCAGGAGGAAGAATGAGCAGCACCACATGAGATTGTGATTGACAGCACTAAAACTCTCCTGACTGGTTGTTTCTAGCACTGGGAGAATGCAGAGGAAATAGATTTTTCACAGATTACCTCTCTTACCATACTGTCACAACATAATGACAGTTTTTTAAAAAATGTGAAAAAAATATTTGTCTTATATCATTTTATAAAGGTTGTTTGAATTTCTGTCAGCAACAAATACATTGTTTTTGTTGTGTAATTGTAAAAAGAGCAAAAACAGAGAAATCCCTATGGATTCCCTGGAATGATGCTAACTAGCTTGTTATTGAACACAGTGTTGCTCATCTTTTTCACTGGGACGGGGGAGGAAGAGGGTTTATGCTGGTATGGTAGTTAGAGCTGCTGCTGACAGACTCTTCTGTTGTTAAGTGGTAAAAGGTACAAAAGACAAGTTAAATATATGAATAGTAATTTTTTTCCTTAATTCATGAAATGCTAGTGAAAATGAGGCAAACAGTAGTAGTAGTAGTCTGTAGCTAAGCTAATTATGCTAAATGGTTGATAATCTCACACAGTCTACCCACCTCTCTTGGAGAAAAACTGGGTTATAAATTAACACTCTTGCCTTTTTCTCTCTCCTTCTCTATTATATGAAAACCTGATTTTATAACTTTTCTTAGCAGCATAGTAACTGCTACAGTCGTTTGTGTCTTCCACTGACTGCTGGTAACAGCGTCACTCTCGCTCCAACCAGGAATGAACCATTTAATGCAGTTGGGGGGGTTCAGGGCAATTATGGATGTGTGTTTTTTTTAATCTGGCAGTGGGAAGATTAAATTTTTACTGCTAAAAACAATCTTTGAAAATACAATATGATTAATTTTGTAATTGACAGGGCCCTGATTTTTTTTTTATTTATTTCTATGAACAAAAAATAAATAATTAAATTGTGGAGGGCCCCCTGTTGGCCAGGGCCCCTAGAATTGTCATCACTTTTCCCCCTTATACTGCGTTCCTGCAGCAACTTATATTAAGTGTTTTAATGTTCGTCTGGATGCTGCACGCTTCCATGGAAGGACAACAGAAAATCGCTCTTATAAATATGTCACGATACCCTCTGTTAAGGAAGAGATTCTCTGAATTAGTTAATTTTGGAAAAAGTTTGGCTCTCTCTTCCTCTTGGATCCCAGGTCCTCCCGGCGAGCCACATGTGGCCACAAGGAAAACAACAATGCGTCTTGACGTCACAGAATTACAGAGTTTAATACAATATAAGACAATGCATAAACTTACAACAGAAACTGCAGAACAACGGAGACATACATTGATTTACCTGACATAAATGGAAAGAAGAAAGAAAGAAAAGCAAAGACGTCCAAAGAGCAAATCTAATTTGTTACTTCTGTGTAGAAAGTTTTATAGTGAAGGTGTATTCTTATCTTCAGTTTATTCAAATAAGGCGTATCTTTCCTCATCCAACCAGGAGCTATCTCTTACCCTTTGTCTGAAGCCAGAAACTCCGGCTGTGTTTACGGCTTTTCACAGATGAGTGTGAAAAGCTAGAACTTCTACTGTATTGTTTTCCCACACAGACAAAAGGCAGTTCAAACGATCCTAGCAAACCATCTGCTGTAACTTACAGGTAACATAAAGGTCAATAGGCCAGAATACGTTACTGATTTTAAAACCACAATTTAGGCCATTTGAATCAAGACATGTTAAGTTTTAAAACTAGCTTATTTTAAATTTGTTTTCTCAACACCCCACTGTATATCCCTCAGAAAAATGAACCTATTTATAAAAAAAAAATCCCTCCATGGGTGATACCTCGATAGATGGCGTGATCTGGTATGAAACAGTAGCACCAGAGCACTTTTGAATTTTAATCATCAGAATACCGGAGCTAAATGGTTAACGTAAGTCTGCTTTTCTCCATCGATACGCGCTTCCCGACCTTATGGGGTAAAAAAAATTAAAAAGATGCGCACGTTGCGCAAAACTCTGAAACAGTAGAACCGGGACATAGAACGGAGCAACGAACTATTAATCTATGAATCAATATACAGGCCTATATAAAGATATAATCCATGTTTCTGTTCCATATATGAATGGCATTAAAAGGATCTGGAACTTTTGTTTTTCCACTGAAAGCTCTGTTGCACAGTTATGGCATGTGGGGGAAATTTTATGGATGACACTCTGATGTCCCATTCTCCTGAATGCAGCACAGAGCTGCTCCACCAGAAACTCACAGAAACATTGGAGAAAAGAAGAGTTATGGTTAATGTAGTTGCAGTTCTATCCATGTTTTAATGTTGCAGAGCTCAGTCGTTTTGCAAATAGATCAAAGTTTAAACTGGCATGTTGTTCATCTTGTATCTGGTCATTTTGTGGTCAAATAAAAGGCCTACAAATTTTAAGTTGAATGTTCATTACATTTTTCGTAGACGCCTGTAAAAATAATTTCTATTCACATGGCTTTTTTGTTCTCTGGAAAATTACTTTTGATGATAAATACAAACAGGCATAAAAAAATCAAAACATCAACAATAGTGATAGTAATATTAATAATAAAATAATATTTCAGTGCAAAGTAACCTACAATTTCTTTGGTGGGGGGCGGCAAGGGACCAGGATAATGGATAGGGGGTTGCTGGCCCAAAAAAGGTTAAGAAACACTGACTTAGAAGATAGAAACTATTGTGACAGCCCCTTAACAGTGGAGGAAATCTCTAAATGCATTACTGCTCTGAAGAGAAAATCTGAGAAGTAGTTTTGTCTGATTTCTTCATAGTATTTGTTAGGTTCTGTGTTGAGTTTTAGTTTCTTTCTGTCTAGTCCCATTTCTCTCTGTGAGTCTCTGTGTTGTCTTGATTGATCCCAGATGTGTCTAGTTTCCCTGATTACCCTCTGTGTATTTATACCCACCTGTTGTCTTTGTTCTTTCTCGTTGTTTGCTCTGTCAATTGTTCATCTGTCTGTTTCCAGTGCTGCCTGATATTCTGAGTTTGTTCCTGGTTCTTTATTAAAATCATAATTTCATCATGACTACCTGGGTTCACCGGCGTCTTCCTCACCTTCAACCACCAGACATCATGACAGAAGGACCCGACCACAGACAAGGTGAGGACGCCAGCGTTTGGGGCAGCGAGGCTTGGATCCAGCAGCAGCTGGAGTTGGCTCAACAGGATCTCTACAAAGATGTTAAGATCCTGCCTTCTCCGGTGCTGCTGGAGGAACTGGATCTCGCCTCGGACCTCGACGCACCCAGGCGACGAAGGCCGCGACGGAGGCCGCGGCGGGGATCTGGAGCGGAGGACTTCTGTGGGGAGGCTCCATCCAGCCCTAATCTTTGGCTGGGGTCGCGGCTGGTTATCTGCCCGCCAGGATTCGGACCCCGGCGCTACTGCCCTGAGCCACCGGAGGTCCCGGCCCCTGGGCACCATCGTCACCTCTGCCCTGAGCCGCTGGAGGTCCCGGCCCCTGGGCGGAACCCCCGCTGCCTCCAACCTCAGCCTCCGCCTGTCCCCGCGCTGAGGCGGCGTGCACCGTCCGAGTTCCCCAGTGCTCCCTGTGCTCCGTCCGAGCTTCCCAGTGCTCCGTCCGAGCCTCCAGCCGGCCGGCCCCTCTGCCAGCCTTCTAGAGCCTCCGCCGGCCCCACGGCCCGAGTGTTTCCTGCAGTGGCGGCGACCGCCGGACCCGCCTCCTCGACTCCTCTTCCTGTGGCGGCGGCGACCGCTGGACCTCCCATGTGGGGTTCGCTTCCCGGACTGTTCCTCTGGGATTTTGTTTTGTTTTGCTGTGGTCCCTTGTCCTCTGTCCATCGCCCCTCCGCCCACCCTGATGGGTTTTTTTGTTGTGCCTTTTTGGGGCGTCTGGTAGCCGCCCCTTGAGGGAGGGGTACTGTTAGGTTCTGTGTTGAGTTTTAGTTTCTTTTCGTCTAGTCCCATTTTCCCCTGTGAGTCTCTGTGTTGTCTTGATTGATCCCAGGTGAGTCTAGTTTCCTCTGTATATTTATACCCACCTGTTATCTTTGTTCCTTGTCGAGTCCTTGTCGTTTGCTCTGTCAATTGTTCATCTGTCTGTTTCCAGTGCTGCCTGATATTCTGAGTTTGTTCCTGGTTCTTTATTAAAATCATAATTTCATCATGACTACCTGGGTTCACCGGTGTCTTCCTCATCTTCAACCACCGCACATCATGACAGAATTCTAATTTTTTTAAAGTCCTTTTTGTGGGCTTTATGAGCTGGAAGCCCAAATTATGTAAAAATAAACAGATATTTGAAATTGTTTTACCTGTGGGCTCTGAATCTAAAATCTATGAAAGTTTAGCTTTTTCAATGGAATTATGGGAATTAAACAATTGTATCTATGATATTCATATTTTTTGGAAAGGGTCTGTATGTTGGGTAACAATCTTATATTTGTTACCTAATTCAGTCCAGAACCTGTCTGCCACATATGAGATTTTTAATATATTTTGTGTTGACCACTCATAAATGGAATTGTAATTTTCCAGGTTTAGGTAGAAATATTATACAAGCAAAAAAAGTCCATTTTGTTTTCTACCTTGTGTTTTATGGACATTATAATGTTTTCTCATTGTTGTGTCAATATCAAGCTAAGTCAAGTTTATATGTATATCACAATTCGGCAACAAAGCAGTCCAAAGTGCTTTACATCATAAACAATGTAGCAGCCAATTATCCAACATCAATAAATATAACATTTTGTCAAATGCCATCATCAAAATCATCAAGCAAATTCACATCAAGTATGTTAAATGTTCCATTTATTACTAATCAAATGCAACTCTAACCATGTGGGTTCTTAGCTTTGATTTAAAGAAACTCAGTGTTTCAGGTGTTTTGCAGTTTTCTGGAAGTTACTTTAAAGTGCATCAAAACTAAATGCTGTTTCTCTATGTTTGGTTCTGGTTCAGGGGATGCAGTCAAATGGGTCGATGAACAAAAAAGGTCTGCAGGATAGGCAGAAGCAGCAAATGGCCAGAGGTCTACCTAAGCAGAAGGCCATCAGAGACGTCAAACAGGTGATTGTTGTTGCTTCAGGGAAAGGCGGCGTGGGCAAGTCGACAACAGCAGGTACTGCTGGCTTCCTCTGCAGAAAAATGTATCACTTTTCCTAGAGATCGTTAACACAAAGGCTTAAATGTGCATGTTTTGCATTTAATTCTCTCAAATCTTACTGTTTATAGGATTTAATGAATAACAATTTTTTTGTCAATGATTAACTGGTACTTTGTTGATTATTCCCAGTAAAAGCAGGGGTGTGTGTGTGTTCTAGAAGCACTTTTTAGTGTAGATGAAACATTGAATTTGTTTATTTTAATGTTTCAAATTAAATTAAACATATTTTATCTGAAACAGATTAAACTTGTTTAATAAGTTTCAGTTTAAACAGACTGAATTCATTCAACCACAGATTCATGTCTTGAACTATGGAAACATACTTTTAAACAATATATTTCATCTTGTTATTGTAAATACCTTTATCTTGAAACAAAAGGTGAGTTTTTATTTAAAGATTATGATAAAACTGAGTTCTATAGTGTGTTTGTGTATTTGCAGTGAACTTGGCTCTCGGATTAATGGCCATTGACAAGGTATGATATCACTCGTGTCTTTTTCTATTTATTTAAAATTAAACCGTGTCACAGACACAGAATCTTTTAATCAAATCCACATTTCTGATTCTGTTTTACTGCAGAATCAGAAATGTGGATTTGATTAAAAAATAAAATTTCTGGCTCTTGATCACGCTATGCCTAAGGTCAAGTTAATGGAGCTGATCTTTCTCTCTCAGTCCAAGTCAGTTGGTCTGTTGGATGCTGACATCTATGGGCCCTCCATTCCCAAACTGATGAACTTGAAAGGAAACCCAGAGCTCAACGATGGTCTGTTGTTTAGCTAAGCCTTGTTGATATTGAATTAGATGTTCTGTTCCGTACAGGAAGTTTAGTTTTTTCACCTTCCTTTAGATAATCGAATGATTCCTCTTATCAACTATGGTGTCCCATGGTGAGTTGTTTTTTTTCTTTTAAAAATAGTCATGGTTAAGTTAAAAAAAAAACTGAATTATGGGTCACATGTGTGGGTGAACATATACGTGAACCATGTTCTCTAATGTAACTTCTCTGTTCTGTCAGTATGTCAATGGGCTTCTTGGTACAGGACGCATCCCCAGTAGTTTGGAGGGGACTGATGGTAATGTCTGCTATAGAGCGCTTGCTCAGACAGGTAAAAGTTAGATAGAATATTTATTATTTCCCCATTTTGTCACCCATTAATGTTGATATGTTTTTTTGCATTTGTAGGTTGAATGGGGCTCTCTGGACTACTTAGTGGTAGACATGCCTCCCGGAACGGGAGACGTCCAGCTGTCCATCACTCAGAACATTCCCATTGCAGGTCAGTTCTCCTTTAAGGGTGTTTTCAAACCAGTCCTGTTTAGTTTGCTTTAATCAGACTCTCATTCGTTTGTCTAGAAACTCCAGTTCGTTTGGGGGGAGTGAATGCAAATTTAAATTCCAAAACGGACTAAAAAAAACAAACTCTGATCCGCCTAAAAACCTCGGTCTCAGTTCGGCTGAAGTAAACTCTGATGCGATTGGAACACAATGTGAATACAACTAGACTGGAGACCGCTCCAAACGCAGGAAGCTAACTACAGTGCAGGGAGTTCTGGCCAATATATTACTCTCTGACCTGCAGGTTCACAGAGATGTTGTGTAGGTTGCTATGGCAATGGATCTGCGTGCCATCACAGAGAGTGAAAAAAAGCAGAATATAAATGACTTAAAGCTCTTTACACTTGTTTACCAGCTTATTTTCCCTTTGCTGTGGCACACTGCAACTGTTACAATTTTTAAATCTTTAGTAAAAGACAAAAACTCAATTGCCTCGTTTGTTTGAATATGCAGTCATCAAATAGGATGACATATTATATATATATATATAAAACGAGACCGAGACAAGACCAAGACCAGCGCCCTCCACTACATGACACGATAAAATGTGAAATATGATCAAAATTGCTTCTCAAATTGATCTGAAAGATTCACATTCCCATAAAAACAGCTAGATATTAAATACTTAGAACTGGGGTGTGCTGTGGTGGCGGAGGGGTTGGCACAACCCACATGTGGAAGCCTTGGTCCTTGACGCGGCTGTCGCGGGCTCGATTCCCGGCCTTGGCAACCTTTGCTGCATGTCTTCTCCCTTCTCTCATTGCCCACCTTCCTGTCTGTTGACTATCAAATAAAGGCCATTAGAGCAAAAAAAAAAAAAATCTTTAAAAAGGAAAAAAAAAATAAAAAATTTAGAACTGAAATTAATTTAACCAATACCATCTCTATGCCACAAACCGCGTTGGTCTCGTGCCATCCCTAAAAAGATAACGCCCTGGTGTTTGCCCATATTGCTCATCTCAGAAACCACCATTCTCTGCACCATTAAACATAGCAATTGAGGCAATGCTCTGTCAGTAAATAACGCTCAACTATGAGCAAGGACGTAAATCCCATCTCATTATTGGGGGGGACCATAAACAGGGAAATTTTTTAAGATCAATTTTGGGGGTTACAGTAAAATGTAACGTAAAATGTGGTTTAAATTTTTTTGGGTGTGTTCAAGCTGCACCATTGAAAATTACTAGTAAGTAGCAATGAATAACAAAAGTATTTTTCTCAGTAAACAACCTATTGAGACCCATAGAAGTCAAACTAAGATTCAAATGTTTAGATACGAGTTTGGTTCAGTGTCACAGATCTAATCTCTGCTACACCTTTACAAAAACTTAAGGCTCTAAATAAAAACAAGTTTTAATAAATAACTCCACTTAATAAAATTCATCGTAAATATTGATTTATTGCAGTGTTTCTCGGTATGTTTTTTAAATTATAACTTAAATTGCTTTAAAAGTTTTTTTTTCCATGTCCTGATTGGTTGAGAACCTATAAATATGTAGGAATTGAATTTCTGGGAAATATCATAACATAAACTTAAAGGTCAGCACCAGAGGTTTCTAGACAAATATTCAGATTTTATTTTGTGGTTTTAAAGGCTCAACATTGAAGATGGTAAGAAATAAAGGCATACTTTATTTTGTTTTACTGCCAGCTGCTATAGCCCATCTGGTCTCAGTTCCCATACAGAACTGTCGGCCAGTGCTAACGCTCAGCCACTGCCTCCCGTTTCAAACTCTTCTTATTAAAGTAAGAGTTAGAGAGCTAAATATAATTCAAATATTGGCTACCTTCGACAAAAAAAGGAGCTAAGTTTATGAAAGCAATGTAGCAGTTTTGCTAGTTTTGATTTCCAAGGTATAAGGTGGCAGTTTATCAAGATTCAGCCAAAGTAATGAAAGAATGAACTGTGGACTGATTTTTATTGTCAATGTTTTTCTTCCTATCAATCAGTGAAAGTAAATAAAACGTGTTACATTTTTTTGTTCGTGCTGCTGCAGCAACAGTTGGCTCCTCACATCACTGGCTCTGACAGAGCCTGTGCTGCTGTTGCTCCTCCTACAGGTTGGACTGAACCATTGTTCTAACAATAGTTGCGGGGGGGGCATTTAAAAATTAATTCTTATTTTTTTCTTAGATGAATGGCATATTTATATTTCGTTCTTTGTTTCTATTGCCTTTTTTATACTGATATTGTTTAAATAAAAGGGTTTCTTTCATGATTTCTTTTGGGGGTGGGGGACAATTCCAGATTTTTCCAAGATTGGGGGGGTCCAGACTCCCCCTGTCCCCCTGGAGCAACAAGAGCAACAAGCAAGAAGTAACCAAGCACAAGGTGCTCACCGTGACCGTTTTCACCCTCTCTTCTGCTACATGAAGCCAGGCAGTCTGACACCATGGCAGACATTACAGCTGCCACTTTGAACGAAAACAAAGTGCAATGTGCATGCTCTGTGTGCTCTTTCATTCTTGTTTTATTTATTTGCTAATTAAATAAATGTATATATATAAAAAAATTAAAAAAATTCC
>NW_006800530.1:191606-217068 GCF_000485575.1 Poecilia formosa
CTGCTGAGTTAGCTATGGCCATCGGATTTCTTATGATGTAGGGTAGGGTAGGGTTAGGGTTACCCTAACCCCATTCTATCACTGATGATTAGACAGACATCTTCTGCCGCTCAGAGCACCACGAGTGAAAAGTGTGGAGGGAGAGGGGGGAATAACAGAAACACATAATTGGTAAGTTACGTTATTGCTTGGATTTTAATCAGTATGTTTTGCATCCAGTGAAAACAAACAAATAAACTGGACAATATGCTGGAAGTTTAGTGATATTTCCACAGTTGCGGTCTTGACTAGTCTTGAAATAAAATCCCGAGTCTGAGACGAGACCGAGACCATACAAAAATGGTCTCTAGACCAAGACCGATTTCGAGTACTACAACACTGCCTATTCCCCCACAAACGATGGGGGGGAACAGGTTTTTCAGTTAATTTGGATTGTTTGACAGTGTAGTGTGAATGCGAACTTCTGCAGCTGAAAATGTAACAAATGTTTAATTTTTGGTCCCCAATCAAATCGAGTCTACTGGACTATCAGGTGTGAAAAAACACCCTAAAAAGACTCTTTGTATGATCATTTTTTTAACTTGCCAAACTTGGGTTTGTGTGCATTGTGCAGGGGCAGTCATCGTTTCAACACCACAAGATGTTGCTCTGCTGGACGCTCGCAGAGGAGCCGAGATGTTTAGAAAACTTAACGTGCCGGTAATCTTTCTATCAGGGCAGAAACAAAGAATCTGTTGGTAATGTCTGAATTCTGGATGACAGCAGGTTTTCTGCCTGCAGGTTCTGGGTCTGGTTCAGAACATGAGCGTCTTCCAGTGTCCCAACTGTCATCATCATACCCACATCTTTGGATCCAACGGGGCAAAGCAACTTGCTGAGACGATCAGTGTCAAGTTTTTAGGTGAGACAGTCAAGAGCATCTTTTAAAACCTGATAACCAGATCATTATAGTGTGACTTTTGGTTTTCTCTGGAAAATATTTTAATTTCATGTAAAGCTTGTGGATTTGTTGTAAAATTTCTCTGTTTTGTGCCATAAAGCAATTTTCTGGTTCTCACCATGTCTTAGAACCAGAACTCCGTTTTTTTTTCTCTCAGGTGACGTCCCTCTTCACCTAAACATCAGAGAGACGTCGGACAAAGGACAGCCCATAGTCATCTCTTCTCCTGACAGCCCTGAGGTTTCTACATCATTCTATTTTTTATATGATTGCTTCAGTTAGTTTCAGTAATACCTTGAAGTTTCCTCCAAAATTATGTAACAGTTTGGTAAAATTCCTCATCTATAGAAGCTGCATAGTTTGTTTTTGCTGACCTGTAATGGCACACTGTGGGCCTTTCTCACTAATTTAAACCAACCATTATTTGTGTATACTAATGCCCATCATGGTCTTTTAAGTGTTAAATATTATCCACACTGATTCAAAGTGTGTGTAATACTCTACCACTTAGTGACCGGTTCATCGGATTCCCATTAATATTACTGTACTAAAGTTATACTAGTCTTTCCTATCAAAGATGGAAGAATTTTCTGTTTACCGGATCACTGTACAGGTTCTAAAACACAGCAGGACATAGTTTTTACTTATTACTTATACGTTACTTATTATTTTACTACCTTTTTTCATATGTTGCTTTTATGTAAAAAACCATATAGTCAAATATTAGAAAAATAAAAGTGTAGGTCTGTTCATAAACATATTGTTTATGAGCAGAGTTGTTCAAATATTATCTAATAGTTTTTCTTTTTAGTTTGAGGAACTCATTCAGTTATCGGTGTCAAAATTTTCTTCTGTTTTGTTTTTGTACATCCAGGCTGAGGCTTACAGGAAGGTGGCATCTGCTGTGATCCAGAACCTAGAGGAACTTACCAGATGACTAAAAACTTTTCTCTCTTTGTTTCTTTGATTTTTCTTTCATTCTCTCTTTGTGTTTGTTCCTTTCACCATATTTGTGTTGAAAAATCTGAAACTGTAAAACTGCCAATAAATAATTGAATAAAATCTTAAAACTTTATTTAGGTGAATATGCTTTCACCAGGCTGGTGGGGTGTTGATAAACTGGTCATTAACACCTTGAAGAAAAAGAGGTTGCCTTCACAATGGTAAAGTTTGACCTGCAGTGCATTAATGGTAATGCACTGCAGGTGATGATGGCATCACAAGATGTGTGGAGAGGGGGAAATATTTTTAAGTTTCCAGGTGTCCACAAGGGTGCAGACCCCAAAAGTAGCTCTATCCCCACAGCGATAGTGAAGAAGGCCCAGCAATGACCATTTTCTGACCTGTGGTGAGAGCTGCTGACAGTCTGCTGTCTTCTGGCATATCTGGATGATACACTATCTGCATTATCGCACACAGGAAGCCACTAGGGAAGGTCATCAACACCACCACATTAGCTGCTCATTTCTAGAGGGCTCGCAGAATTCTGAGGGACAGCGGGTGTTTGAGCTGCTGCCCTCAGGTCAAACACCCTGAGGGTGGGTGGGAGTTTGTGTATAGTCGCTGTTCCTTCATGTTGAGAGGAGCCAGTTGAGGTGGAAGAAGATGGATGGATGGATGGATGGATGGATGGATGGATGGATGGATGGATGGATGGATGGATGGATGGATGGATGGATCTTGTTTCTATTAAGTGAATTTGTGCTTTACACAAGTGCAAATTTTATATTTCTGATTAAAGGCTGCACTCTGTTCACACCTATTTTGTTCTGAATGTAGTTTTTGTTACAGATCAATGCATCTTGCATGGATCAGTAGACCACCTTCATTGTAACACACCAAAGTAGTAAGGTATGTAATACTACTCTATTGACAAAGATTTATCAATAGAGGACTGTAATCATTGTAGTGACTATTTGTCCAAAAACTCAAAATCCAAAAATAAAAAAACTTAAGACTTCAAGGCAACCACAGCAAAAATGAATTCAACTCAAATAGCAACGTGATGCACTGTGGGTACGCATTACAAAAAGACCAAAAGTCAAAAATGCAGTTCTTTGTTTGTACCCGAAACTATGGAATAAACTTCACAGGAGCCTTACTGTTTAGCTATTGATTGTCTGACCTGTGAACTGACAACTGATTGAGTGGCTGGATAGACTATCAAAGTAACTGGTGGTAGACTGCTAATAAACCATGTGACTACCCACGTGCATATTGAACTACCTAAACCCTAAGTATTTATACGTGTAACACCCAAAACCCAAAATGAAATCAATTAACCAATTAAGTTAATTACTGTTGTGATCTGTGTTTTTCTGTGTAGTTATTTTGAGATTTTCTGTGTTAAGTCCTGTTTCCCTGTGAGTCTGTCCTGTCCTCCCTGTTGATTAGTTCCAGCTGTGTCTAGTTTACTGATTACCCTCCCTGTGTATTTAAGTCCAACTGTTGTCTTTGTCTCTTGTCGGATCCTTGTCGTGTGTACGTCTTGTGTGCATCTCTGTTGTTCCCGTTGCTTCCTGTGCGGCCCGTTTGGGTTCCGTTCCGTCTGGATTATTTCATTATTAAATCATCTTCGTCTTCATCCTGGGTCCTCCCTGCGTTCTCCCTCACCACCTCACTTATACTACAAATCATGACAATTACTAGTCAAAAAAACTATTCTAAATAACTAGAATCAAACAAAAAATTCTAATTATAAATCAATCAGAAAAAAACAAATAAAAATAAACTAAATAATCCAAATTCTAAGATTTAACTAAAAATAAAGAAATAGCTCATTTGACTTAAAATAATCAAAAACTGAGAAGATGAACTATGAGAGTTGTTGAAATGGTTAGAAAAAGTTTTCAATCAAAATTCATTTGCACATTTCTTAATATTTTTGTCACTTGTTTCAGAAAGTGAAACTCAAATTCATTTCACAGAGTGAAATATTTCACATCTTTTACTTGTCATTTTGATGATCATGGCTTATAGATAATGAAAACTCAAAATTCAGAGTCAAGACATCCAAATAGTACATCAGATCAAAAAAAGATATTTTAAACACAAATATCAGAGGTCTGAGAAGTATGTTTATTTAATCAGTACTTGGGTGGGACTCCTTAAAGCACAGATATGCAGTGTAGCATGGAGGTGATCAGTCTGTGGTTCTTCTGGAGATGTTTACCTTATTTGGTCCAGGGTCTCTTATCTTCCTCTTGACAATACTGCATAGATCCTCTGACAGGAGTGTCAAACTCATTTTCATTTCAACAACCTAGGGCAAAAAAATAAGGTGTGCGGAAACTAAATGCCAGAGTTTGCAGTGCCTGGTTTCTAACAGGTAAGGATCAAATTGTTTAAATTATATTTTCAGATATTTTATTGAACAGTCACTTAGAAAGACAATCATCCATAAGTAAGGTAAGATATATTATTTTTACACCCTATCTTGGTGGTCCCCAGAAAAGGTTTGAGTGCTAATGTTGTTAGCAGCTAGCTTCAATTCAAATTCAAAAGTACTTTATTAATCCCAAAGGGAAATTAAATGTCGTAGCTCAGGGATCCCTAAACTTTTTCCTGTGAGGGCCACATAACTTTTCCCTTCTCTGGTGGGGGCCGGAGTCAGTTTGTAACAGAAAAAGTGTGACGATTGCAGGAGTGCCAAAATGTAAAAATGTATTATTTTCCAGAAAGCACAATCAATTCCCTATTAAAACCTAATTCCGTTTTAATGGACGCTTTCTTGTTTTATTTCCAATTTTGACTTCCAATGATTCACTTCCTGCTAAAGAGCCCCCGGGTGGTTGAAGAAAAATCCACATATAAGCCGCATGGTTCAAAGCTTAGGAAAAAAGTAGCGGCTTAAGTCCGGAAAATACGGTATATGAAAAAAAATCTAAACGCTCTCTGGTATTGTTCAGGGGGCCAGACCAAATGTGGAGGCGGGCCGGATCTGGCCCGCGGGCCGTAGTTGGGGGACCACGGTCATAGCTCATCAAGATTCTTCAAAGACCCATTGAAGATGGCAATGGCTATCGGCAGAAAAGATCTCCTGAAGCGATCTGTACCACACTGAACCTGAAGAAGCCTCTGACTGAAGATGCTCTGCCTTCCCAAGACAGTCTCATGAAGAGGATGGTCAGAGTTGTCCATAATTTTATTGATTTTATGAAAAATCCTTCTTTGCATACTCATCTCCAGAGGTTCTTAGTACTGATATTGGCATTTTACATCTTACTTTATTATTTTTAGGTTGTCCAAGCGCAGGAGGTTATGTAAATTCCCAAGACTGGGCCTCTACTGTTAACCTGGGTTGTGACTATTTCCACTCTCTCTGGTCACAATCATGTTTTTAATGGGGTTTCAGTAGATCCCTGTGAATAGTTGACCTACATTGTACAGTATGACTCAACATTAACGTACAACTCCAGCATGAATTTGGGTTTACAGAAGCTAAATAAATTATTTACCAGGAGACCCAAGCACATAGAAATAACATGGGTTAGCTTGTTGTTAGCGATAGCATCATTATCATCTAATTACTTAAAATAGCACAACTCACCAGCAGAAACAAGTCTACAGTCATTTAATGCTTCTCTTGATCCTAAATGGTTGACCCAACCTGAAACTAAATATTTGTATGCTTCCAGGTTTTTAAAAGCTTTCGCCTGGCTTGTCGAATAATATGAGGTCTGCAGCTAAAGATAGTCATGTTGATCGCCTTTTCATTTTATTACTGTGAGAACTTATAGATTTATTCTATAATGTCATGACAGTGATTCATAAAAGAAAAGACTTTGTAATATTCAAAGATTTTCTTTTTATTAAAAAAGAAAGAATCATTTCCACTATTTTTGGCTTCAGCCTGCTCTTCTTCTGGCCCCTCCTATATTAAAAGGAGGGGATATCAAATTTCCTTTGATATCAAATTTTCTACATAATGATTCCAGGCTTCTATTCTTTCATGAATTAAACCAGAGGTTCCCAAACTATGGATGCCACTGGGGGAGCTCAGGACACAAAGTTTGGGAACCACTGCATTAAACTATTATGGTGTCAATAGAAAAAATAGGGAATTCCAAACCACAGAGCAGAGAACATATTCATCGGACTAACTGTGAAACACTACTCAATCTGTGTCTCAATAAAGGTGTCAAAACAGTATTTATTTAAATTCATCTGTAAAATAAATCCCACTATTTTAGGGCTTGTGTGCTTAAGAAACATGATAATGTTACGAATATCTTTAAAAGTTGCCTCTTTGGTCATATTTTAGTCCTTTTTCTCATCAATGTCTGAGAGTTTAGAGCAGGGGTGGGCAATCCTGGTCCTCAAGAGCCGGTACCCTGCGACTCTTAGATGTCTCCCTGGTCCAACACACTTAAATCCAACAGCTGAATCACCTCCTAAATGAAGTCAAGTTCTACAGCAGTGGTCCCCAAAGTCAGTCCTCGAGGGCTGGCATCCTGCATGTTTTAGTTCTCTCCCTGGTGGTAGTAACAACCTTTTCAGCATGTCAATGTTCTTCTTAGGCCTTCGAATTAGCCATCATTTGATCCAGGTGCGCTAAACCAGGGAGAGAAATAAAACACTACCCCGGCCCTCAAGGACCAACTTTGGGGACCACTGTCCTGCTAACGACCTCATTATTTGACTCAGGTGTGTTGAAGTAGAGAAACACCTAAAAGCTGCAGGAGACTGGCCCTCAAGGCCTGGAGTTGCCCATCCCTGGTTTAGAGTGATGTGCGTTACTGTGACGGGGCATGCAATTCTCGGCATAAGACCCCTCACAAAATTCCGCCCTGGGCAGTTGTCCATATCAGAAACCGCCACTGCACAAAGTTTTTGTGCAGTAAAGTCAATTACATCCTATCATCTATTTTTAGTTATTAAAATGATCTGTAGCCCAGGGGTGTCCAAACTTTTTGCAAAGGGGGCCAGATTTGGTGTGTTAAAAATGTAGGGGGGCCAACCTTGGTGGACGTTCTTTACATAGAACAGCAATATATTTAAACACATTTCAGCAAGCCATTCTGTGTTTTACATTTGCTTTTTTTATTTTAATTTCAGCGATCTTTGGTTGATTTAAAGGAAATCTGCTGAATAAGCAGTATATGATGTAGCATCGATGTGCGCATGCGCATTACCACAACATAGGAGGGATTTATGGGTAGCACAGATAAACAGAACACCTGTTGTGGGTGGAAGGAGTCAAGCGACTACCGTCAGAGCGGGGGTCGAGGGGTTGCGACGTAATTACTCTAATACGGGAAGTTTACGGGGAAGTGCTAATACGAGAGCACGCCGGGACAGAATGGTAAAATACGGTAGTTTCCCGGCCAAAACGGGAGACTTGACGGGTATGAGTTGAACAGTAGCATGAATACTCGAATGCACCACAAGACGTAGTGCGGAAGTCACACGTCTTCAGCTGACGTAGTACGGAAGTAAACAATCCTCAGCGGACGTGGAGTGAGGTTCTTGTCAGTTCAACGCCTGAAATTACTTATTTAATAGAACAGTAGCTCATTTAGTCACTGCTGTGGTTCGCATAAGTTCAGAGAACGCTACTTGCTTTGAGTGAACGTGGGCTATAACGTTGGCTATAACCTCGACTGCAAAATAGATGGCGTCGGTTGAGGAGGCCAGTAGGCCGTTCGCTGGGCTGTCAGACGTCTCCATATCGGAAGAGATACCAGTGGAAGGAGATATTGCCGTCCCCGTTGGCCCATCCACAAGAGACGATGAGTTTTCCACTCTAGACGAGCCGGTGAAGGAAACTATTGTGCGTGACCTCCGAGCCGTGGGGAACAAGTTCATTCACGTGCTGTATCCAAAGCGGAGCTCGGCTCTGCTGCGTGACTGGGACCTGTGGGGTCCGCTGCTGCTCTGCGTCACGTTGGCTCTGCTGCTTCAAGGCGGCGCGGCCGACAAGGATGACCAGGGAGGACCGCAGTTTGCCGAGGTAATCAAGCTTTTTCAAACATTCAATCAGTGGGTTCTAATATCTGAGTTATAAATCCTCTGGAGTGTTCTTCTTGGCCGTTCTCCATATGAGGTGATGTAGAGGATGTACATTACGTCAGTTATGTATGAGGCTACTTTGTTGAGACTGCAACTAATTTAAGTTTGAACTTTATCTTCGTAGAAGTTCAGGCACGCAAAATGGCTAGGCACACTTGAGAGAAATTATATGTCAGTACAGTTTGAAATTGTGACGTTAATGCATATTATGAATAAGTTGAACATATTTCCAAACACAGCAGAAGTATACTTGCCACCATGGAAGATTTTCTCACGTCAGTTCATTGTTTAATTATAATCACAGCAATTTACTGTAAAGTATTTTTTCCTGGAGAGGGGTTGTGTGATCTCCAAGCTTCACTCTGACTTCTTTAACTGCAGTGTTAATAGAGTCAACTCGTATTCAGATACTGATTTTTTTGGAGCAGGATTTTTCAACTTGCCCAGGCATCAGCTACACATAACAATGGAAATATTTTGATTAAATTAGTTAATGTTTATCTCATCAAAGTTTTGTGTTTTAGCAATGCTTTGTTTGGGACTTATCCACACAAATTTATTTCTGAACTCAACTTTGGTCAAATGAATAAGGTCCTGGTAGAATAACCAGACCAACAAGGACAGTCATTTAAATGTCTTAGTGCTTATTTTCTAAAGGGAGAGTTTTTAAAAAACAGCATTCTTACTGATTCAATTCAGTTAAAATAATTGATTATTAAGTGATAAAAGTAATCCAAATTGAAAAACAAATTTGTTAATTTAATTGTCCTGTTTTCACCAGGTTTATATCATTATTAGGTCAAGCTGTATTCCAAACAGAAAACACTTTGTCACACAGAATTTTATTTTCAAACATTTATTTTTGATTTGTGTAGATTGTCCGTCATCCAGGACAGGGTAATCCTTGTTCTCAAATAGAAAGCAGATGGACTTCTTGTCTTGTTTCTTTAAGATGTTTCAGTTCTCAACCAAAAGGTTTTCTGACAGGTGGATCTAAAAATTCTAATATTGTGAAATAGCTGAATAACTTTTGTCACTTTTGGACATTAAACCCTGAACTTCAAGCAACATGGATTCAGTGCCTCTCCACTGTCTCCAGACTTTCATTCAACCCCCCAAAATGCATCTTGCATGTGCACACCATGTGAGATCAGATGCTCAGAACCCGTTGGTGTTTCAAAGTACCTAAAACCAAAAACATGACTTTCTATAACTGACAGCTTTCTATATTATAACAAGAAAAATGTATCAGTGACTAGTAGAACACTGAAGTGCAAAGTGATGTAGCTCCATTCTACTCTGCTCCCTCTGGAGCTTTCTGTTTCATCTTGTTAAAATCAATGTAAACTGTAGGTATCATCACCTGACCTATCGTGCAAGTCAAACACCTGCAGGAGATTTTTTAGTAAGTAAAACACTGATATTGGAAGGAACTGCTAAAGTCTAGTCCCATCCACCTTCACTAGTGGCTTCAATAGAACTCAGTCTGTATTCTATATAGTGTGATTTGGTTAAAAAAAAAAGGTTGCCTCTTCTCAACTGATCTCCCCAGTCAGGCAGTTTACAGCACTGGACAGGAAAGTTCAAATTAACAAAATGCAAATTAAAACAGTGCTGCATCTCATACTCACCATACATATGATAAAATACAGTAGAAACTTTTCATGGTACTGTGTGTGTAGACTTGTGACTAGCCATTATATTGCTACTCACTATCAGAGACTGTTACAAACAAAAGTTTGGCTATTAGTCAGCATATGATTAAAAGAGCAAAAAACAAGAATTTGCCAAAGGGGGATTCTCTAATTTTTTCCAACTACTGCTTCCCTTTTTTTTTTTTTTTTACAACGTAAACCTGTGGCCATGGAATGTTGTTTTGAATGTAATTCTGAGTTTATAAGTTTTGCAATAACTGACAACTGTACTTTTTCAAATTGTCTCTCATCCCAGGTCTTTGTCATCATTTGGTTCGGCTCTATTGTCATCACTCTTAACTCCAAGCTCCTGGGTGGCACAATCTCTTTCTTCCAGAGCCTGTGTGTACTGGGATACTGCATCATGCCTCTGACAGTGGCCCTCATTGTGTGTCGGATTGTCCTGCTCAGTAGTTCAGGGAAGGTGAGCTTTGCTGTTCGACTGGGAGTGGTGACAGCATCTTTTGGCTGGTCTACCTTTGCTTCTACGGCCTTTCTTGCTGACAGCCACCTGACCAACCGCAAGGCACTTGTGGTATATCCAGTGTTTCTCTTCTATTTTGTGATTGGGTGGATGATATTGACATTTTCATCAGGAAACTGACAAGACTATTTTTGCTATGTTGGGAAGTAAAACCTGAATTTCCATATTTAAACTTGGGTGACTACTGAGATATTCCAAACTTCCTATTCCAAACTTCTTTTAGAAAAAGTCAAAACAGTGCTTCAGCTAGAGAGAAGTTCATGGATGTTTTTTTTTCTTCTTATTTCTGTTTACTGTCAAGCATTAAATTTTTCCCTTCTGTTTTGTAATTAGAGGGATTAAAGAATGTCTCCCAGCACCAGTAGTCGACTTGACACAAGAATAAGTTGTTTTTATGACTGTTCAACATTATCATTAAAATACATTGATAAGTTTGGATGAAATTATGGGGTGTTTTCTGTCTCTGGCTCAATGTGTTGCAACATTTTATTGTTTTCATCTAGGAGCACCAAAGCTACAATAGAATTATGCTTTGTTCCAAACATGTTATTCTTTTTTTATTGTATTCACTATCAGTATAGTTCCAGATGTTAGTATTCTAAAAGTCCACTTTTAAATATGTGACCCAAGAATGCAGTGAATATAGAGAGATGCACTTTAAGGCTCTAAAGACAAATCTTTAAGGTGCACTACATGCTGAAGAGAACTAAAACAGAACAGATCTTTTGAATTTTAGTTAAGTGCATCACCATCTGGTGGCTACCCACACAAAAATAAGTTATTCTAAGTTTTATTCTATTATCTAAATTACGCTGTTATTGGCTCTTTTGTTATTGCAATGTTTTTAAGTTTCACTTCAAAATGTTAATTACCGGTCTGTCACAGTGGAGAGAGCTTAGCCAAAAAGTGAAACTCTAGATTTACCGGTCAGTCTACCTTCCTACCCTGATCTATGGTCAGCATTGGGTCATGACTGAAGGAACAAGATCATGGATACAAGTGGCCGAAATGAGTTTTCTCTGTAGGGTGTGTGGGCTCTCCCCTTAGAGACTGGGTGAGAAGCTCACAGTCTACTCAGAGTAGAGTTGCTGCTCCTCCATGACGAGAGGAGCCAGTTGAGGTGACTCGGGCTGTCCTCCAGGATGCCTCCTGTCCTCCAGGATGCCTCCTGGAGGACATTGAGAGGAACCCTGGAGGGACTATGTTTCTTAGCTAGCCTGGGAATGCCTTGGGCTTCCCCGGAGGAGTTGGCAAAAGTGGCTGGGGAGAAGGAAGTCTGGGTCTCCCTTTAGGCTGCTACTCCTGACTGCGGACAAGTAAAAGAAAATGGTGGTTGGATTAAAAACATTAAAAATGGAGATGATTTTTAGAAAAGGGCATATGTGAATAAAAATGTAGCCAGTGGATTAAATCATTAATATCTTAATTTCACTTTTCATCCCCTTAAAACAAAAGGTCACCATTTATTATACCAAAACTTAAAAGAATTGATTTCTTGTATAAGATCCAGTTTTGGAAATCTTTCTAAAAATATTTATGAAGTTGCAATTTAAAAAAAACAAGTGTCTCAATATCTGCCACAAAATGCACAGGAGTTTATATTTATATTTAATTTCTTTTGCAGAAAGTCATTACAGGGAAAAAGTCATACATAATTTTGAAATTCATTTCCTGATATTTGTGTGAGTGAAAAAGAAAGGTATATGGTTCTTATTTAGAGATATCATGATTCTTAAATGTTTTCTTCTTGGGATAGAGGGGAAAAATTGACAGGGTATTATGAATTTACATTTTTTGTCCCTATAGCCATTCATAATCAGTGATGGCTCTTTTTAAGTAACAGCTAAACATGTAATCATACCTTTAGCTGAATCATAGCAGGAGGGATTGCCATGCTGTTTAATTGAATGTTTGTACATTTTAATATGTATTTTAGACAAAATCATCATATTAACATATACAATAAAAAAAATTGCCATTAAAATATGAAGTTCACAGAGCAAGCCGTCTGTCGCCAAAAAAAAGTTTTAGAACGTAAAGAATTGAAATAATTTTTGTTTCACTTTACTGCGAATACATCAAATTTTGCTCTTATTTTCAACAAGCAAAGCCCATTTGGACAGTCAAATATCTCCTTTAATGACTTTGGAAAGCAAAAATACCTATGCTGTACATTTTAAATCGATTATTTATTGTAGTTGTGTTTTTTAGCAGCACAAAGGCCTAAACACTGATAGGTCCGCCATTTTGGATGTCGAAATTGATCTGCAGGGCACATGATCCTAATTCTCAAATTTTTGCACGCTTGTAAACTGCACACTTGAACCCTTGTTCACTTTAAGTAAACACTTCATAGAGGGGCGGAAGGTTGAATACGCCCCGGGGACCGGGGCGTATTCAACTCCAGGTCGGCCCCTATAGGATGCTTGCCGCCGGACGGTTCTCAGTGTAACGCTAAAAGAACTCGACCGTCTTCCGGTGTAAACATAAGGCTGCAGTTGGAATAAATTCGCCGAAAACTTCAAAATAGCGACCCATTAAAAAGCCTAAAATTATTAACAGTATATTTACGCACTAGGTTTGTTGATTGTTGTTCTAGACGCTGAGTGCATGAAGTAATGGAAGGGCCACCGCAGCTACCACCTGAACTTTGGGTTTATGTGTTTAGCTATCTTAGCACAGAAGAAAAACACACGGTTCGCTCCTGCTGCAGGCACTTAAAGAAGCTTATCGACCACCCATCCCTATGGAAGGACTACACTGTGGTGATGTCCGAACTTCGCCGCTACACTTACGGCTTCTGGCACACATTGAATTACCGCAAGCTCACCCGGGTGGCTGTGCGACATCTGCGGCGAAAAGAGTGGCGACGTCTGGTAAAGTTCCTCCCGTCGCTCACGGCCATAGTATTTGTAGATGGCGGGCGACAATATAAAGAGAAATACATGGACAACCTTGCCCGATTTCCCAACCTACGTGACCTCGGGGTACGGAACGCTACTTGGGATGAAGCGTTGCTTGGCCACAGCCTAACGGAGCACCTTCAGGAGCGCCTTACACACCTGAGCGTGTGCAACGTACGGCTGCCCAACACTGTGGAGTTCATAAAAACTGTGTCCCAGCTGGTCAACCTGCGCTTCCTCCTTTTCCACCAGCAGAGTGAGGGTTATGGGCTGGACACGGTGAGGCCTGTTCCCCGCAACGACTTCCACGCCATGTTGCTGAAGCTGAAGAAGCTGATCCACCTTTCCTGGGGGATGAAGGGGGAGCCACCAGAACCGCTTCCTGACGACTACTTGAGTCCACCGAATCCAGAACAGCCAGGTATGCCTTCTCCTTATACCTGCTGTCATAGCTTCACAAGTGACAGCCCGAATTATACACTGTACGTTCAATCCCATTTAAATAGCGTAAATATACTTATTTGGAGAACAAGCAACATACACAAACGGTCTGCGTCAGAAGGAGCCTTCCTTTGGAACAGACCGTCATATTTTCCCTGTATTTCCATCACAATGTAGTTGTTAGGACACAGGTTCAAAACTACTATATGTAGCTTCATATTTAGCAAACCAGAAATCCACCTTAAGTAAGACTACGTCATGGCCACTGTTGTATTAATTTTCACCAGATAGTTGATGGACAACAATAACAGCCGAGTAGCAGTTTTATAGATTTTCCAGCTTGAAAATATACAAACTATCACTTTGCTCCAGTTATTTCAGTTAATAAAAATTAGAACTCCTTAACCTCTCATGTAATCCAGTGTTAAAGCCATAATCTACACTCCTGGATCTGCTATTTAACGTTTTCCTTTCTGCTGCAGGAATGTCTTCGTATGGTGGCCCGGCACTGACCAGCCTGGAGCTTGTGGACTACCCAGAGACTATCCTCCCTGAAAATGCTCTGAGGAGTCTGACCTCACTGCGGTCTCTTGCTGTCCGCTACAGGTACATCAGAGAAGGGATTGAGTGTCGACTCAGGTCCTGGCTGATCCCACTGCGACAGTTGGAGTCACTCACCATCATTGGTGAGTTCTGCTGCCTTTCAGCATTTTTTACATTCTGTAGTTTGTTTATGCTGATGGATGGTGGATAAATCACAAGTACACAATATTAAAATGTTCTTCAAATACATTTTAATATAAAATATTTAAGATTTTAATATCACATTTTTGTAGCTTGCTGGTCTGGTAATTAGGATGTGAGTTAGCATAGCAGAGAACAAAGCTAATTCTCATTGGGGAATTTTCATCAAACAGCATCAGTCATTCTTCCACTAAAAGTGGAACATAATGATATTTAGAAACATGTAATTAGATTAATCCTAAACTGACTCTTTTCTTTTTTTTCTTCATCAATACTGTTTGAGTTTTACCTCCTTGCACAGTGAGAGTAAACATCAGCAGAGGTCTAGCCAGGTGGTCCTACCCTCAGTGTAACAGAGCTCAGCTGAGTGCCAACAGTTTGTAGTATAAAGACAGCTGGAAGGTCCATTCACTGCTTCATCTGTGTTCCTGGCTGCCATTATATCAGGAAGACTAAAGAACACACCGATTCTGTCAGGTCATTTCACACAAAGAGAGCTAAGCTTGCATCATGCTGTGTAAATCCCACCACCAAGGTAAACGTCTCATGTTGATGCAGTGGACTTGTGACAGTCCAGATGTCAGCCTTGCTAAAACACATTTGTTGTTTCCTAAAAGCTGTCACTCAGAACAGTTGCAGCCACAACAAGGAGCATGAGGAGTTTGAAGCCTCAAGTAGAGAAACGGTGGAGAGACCAGGCCTCTGTGCTAGTAGGTGTCCTGGAAGCTGCACCCTTCAGACACCAGAAGCCTCTGCCTAGAAGAGTGCAGCTCAAGTGGAAACAGCCAAAGTGAATCAGGCAAAAGGGAAGTTCTTTAGAATCATGTGCTGATATCATTTTTGGTTAGATACACAAAAACACCGAGCTTATCCAAAATCTGGTACTTTCAATATAGGTTCCAGTAACAAATCCCCGTGAAAGTCCTGTTGATGGGAGAATTTAGAATTTGACGTTTTCATTGAATTTGGCACAATCACTGTGTTGGTTCTGAGAGGAAATGTTCTAATATTTCTGAAGGTGGCAACTCCCTTGCTACATACACAACCACCATCCCACCCAGTGTGACCAGGCTGACACTGCGAGTAGCCATAACTCTGAAAGACATGGACTCCATTGCTCCTAAAGTTCCAGGACTGGAGCACCTGGACATTGAGCAGAACCGTTCTAGTGGAAGCCTGTGCAGACGGATCCCCATGCTATTTCCTCATCTCAAGACTCTTAGGATACGGTGAGTGGCAATATTTGGACACTTGTTACTGGAATGCACACTTCACTAATGTTTAGATTAGATTTAAAGATAAAATCATTATAATATGTTGACTATTGCTACATTAAACCTTATATTCACAGAATGAGGGGAAAAATGTAAGAAATCATAAAATCATATTTTCAAGGTGTGTTGTCTGTGTTGTCTGTTGAACACAAAGGAATTTTAAAAATTAACATCATATGTTGAAAAAGACAATTGGAGGACTTATAAAATTGCCTTTGTGAGTTTTCCATCATGCTATAATGTTTCCCCCATCAAAAACATTCCTGAGCTGTTGCTTTTATTCTTTCATGCATGTTTGAGAAATCGTTGAATCTCCTGTGGCAACCATTCTGAGTGCTTAAATGCTTGCTCTCATAAAACTGTGCCTATGAGGTGAGAATGAGCTTAGTGGAAATTTTATAGCAACTGAAGATAACAGTACTTGCTATAAAATGGCATTATGTTCTTGGAAATACACAATACTGCCCCTTTAAGAATTTTGACGTGCAGCAGAAAACTATAACATAACTTTTCCTCAATGAATATTTCCATTACAATCTTCTTAACTGTGACATTTGATGACATCCATCCATTATCATACATGCTTGTCCCTAGTAGAGTCCCCAGAGGTGCTGTTCCTATCTCCAGCGGTTAATGGATGAGAGATGGGGTCACCCTGGACAGGTTGCCAGACCATCACATGTTGATGATGACATAGAAAAATCTAAATCTTCCTGTGATAAAAACAACCATGCGGATCGCTATCAAAGAAACAATACCAACGGAGCAACAATTATCAAGGCCCCTATGATCCAGTATCTGCCTTAATCACTATCCCATGTCATTGTGGACGACCTATGACCTTTCAATGCTGTGATTTGTGCTTTGACCCACAATTCAGTGCCTCTCACTGTTTTAGATGTGATCTGAACAATCCCTAAACATGAACAGCTCTGTTTATTTTCTTCAACCTTTAACATGTTTCTCATGTTCTCATCTGCAGATTTTTCCGCCGGGAGCCAGAGAAAGATCTCCTTAGTCTCCACAAACTACGACACCTGGTGCAGCTGGAACTCCTGGTTGAGCGCTCCTTCATTCTGAGGGATTACCTGAACGGCCACCCGTGGCCCAGCCCCTGTGTGCAGGAGCTCATCAATGAGCTTCGGGATCTGTCAGAGAACAGGATCACAGTCATCACCACAATGCGCCAGAGAAACCTTCTAAGAGAGTGTGACTGTTTGTGGGAGGGGGACTGATCTGCTTTACATAGGGCAAGACAAAAAGGTACACGGTTCATAAGTGCAATGCTCAAAGACAGTCAAAAAAAAGTTCAGAGGTTAAAGCTGCAGTGGTTGCCAATTTTCCTAAAATGAAACATTTGGATTCTGTATGTACGCATTTCTTAATAAATTGACATTCATATCAATGGCTGAGGATTCATAGTGACCTTTTAGCTGATTAAGTACCGGCTCTAACAGATTTCTGTGACTTTCAGAAAAGTCAAGTGGTACGCTTCAAGACACAGTTCTGGGACTCAAACTCTAAAATCCACAGCTTTCCCACATGGAACAACGCAGCAGTCTACCTGTGTGTTGCAGAATTCTTGTGTATAAAAACCTGGGATAGGTTTTCCTAAATGTTCACAGGTTTTAGAGTACACAATTACCCATAAAGACTCATTTGATACAAAACAAGAAGCATAACTGAAATTATGCAGAGGTGGGAACTCTAGTCACATGACTTGGACTTGAGTCAATTAATATTAAGACTTTAGACTTGACTTGAAAAAATGTTCAGACTTGGATTTGAACCTGTTTACTTGAAAAGACTTGATATTTTACCCAAAATATAAAGTGTAAAACACATATTTATAAAGTGACCCACTAATTCATTACACTCAGTCATAACATGTTTTTCCAAGCCACATATAGACACATGAGCGCCAAGATGCTGGCACCGGTGTGCAGCTGCAGCAGAGACCTGCTGCTGTGCAGAACTTCACAGGTGTTACAATCATGGCAGCAAAGAACTTCACACAGTTCCTTCCCCCAAAATGGCCGATTAATGCTGTTGGATGCAGGTAGTGTTAGCTACATGATGGCTAGCTAATGCTATTATATCACATTAAGCTTGTTAAGAATAGGCTACTAGTATTGTTTATCTATGTTCAAAAGTGGGTAGTACTGTTTACATTTACTTGTAACTTTTTGGGAGAAAAAGGTACTTTTCAGAGTAGTTTTACTGCACTGTACTTTTTTCTTTTACTTGAGTAATATTGCTAGTCTTGAGTAGATTGATTTTGCATTTAAAAAGATTTCAGAGATTGAAAATAGTACATTTCTGCAACATATGAGCTAATGCTTATGTAAATTTGAGCATAACATTTTATACGTCACTGTTTATTTTGCAATAAGCATATCCTATTTGAAAAGTTACCCAAAGATTTGTTTATGCATTTATATTAAAGCAAATGCTTTAATATAAATGCATAAACCCCCCCACCCACAAAAAAAAAAGCCAATGCCCCCCCCACTCTGCCTGCTATCCTCTTCTGGAGCTGGGGCTGCATATCAGAAAGCAGGTTCTGTACCTGAAGTCAGGGAAGAGAGTTTCTCTCTGTCCCCATCATCATGCTGAACCGGGTCCAGATGCATCAGAGGATGGAGGGTGTATTTGAAGACATCTACATCAGGCAATTGTATTGACAATAGATTGTTTACTGCAGTCAGCGCATTAGGTCTACTGTTTTTTTATACTTTGTGTTCAGCTGCACATTTTATCAATATTTGAAATAAATATGGATTTATTTACATTTAACATATGATTGCAACATGTTATAAGAAGGGCGGGGGGGAGACTCAAAAGGACTTGAACTTCCAAGTTTCAGACTCGGGACTTGAAGATAAAGACTTGAGACTTGCAAAACCCCGACTTGGTCCCACCTCTATTATGCAAAAATCAACCCTTGAGTCGTGTCATCTTATTCCCTAATCAAAAACAAACCTGGAGTGTTTCTTTCTCTGCACTGCAGTCTTCAGCTCAGCTTCTGCCTCGCAGATCAGCCCTCCCCTGCCGCTCCCCCGCTCAGCGCCTCAGACTAGCGGCCGCAGCAATTAGCCAACAGCTGGTGGAGCTAAAAGTCTGCTCTTTCTGTCATAAGAGCTAGTTCTCAGCCCAACGCTCCTAGGAATGTTTTAAACGGCATAATTGAGAAAAGTTGTGATGACGTGCTGAAGGCGGAGTGTCTGAAAGACCAGGAGCTTCTTAAAGAGATCTACACCCAATTTCAAAGCACTAAATTTTTAAAAAGTAATTTTTTTAAGTATTTGTTTTTATAGCTGAAGGTAATTTGGTTACTAGAATAAAATGGCACTAAGTGTATTTTATTCAAATACATACATACATAATACTTCCCCTTTAAAAACTGGACACATTTGGTTTTTCATTACTTTCAGATTCAATGTTTTATGAATACACCTAACTGTTCTTTGCAACTAGGGAAACCTGGAGAATTAGTGCTGCATCAAAAACATTTTTCCTCCCACTGTAAGATGGATATAAGAGGTTGTACAACCTTCAATGTATCTTCGGCTTTTAAGAGAAGTTTTACATTTCATGGAGTAAAATTACATTTATTTTCACATTTTTATTCCACTCTATTCTCATTCAGATATTTAATAAGACTACACTCAGCCATTCCTGGTGTCAATACCAGCAGTTTCATTAATCGAGAATGGATTTTATTTCAAGTCAGTTAATAAAAGCAACATGGGTCATGTATTTGTGTTTTTGTAGGTGTAAATAACTATAAATTCAGAATGCATTTTAATTTTTACAACAAATTTTGAACATTGTGATTTTCTCTAAATATGGGCATGAGAATGAAAAACAATATACATTTATCCTTAGGATTTCTCTCAGCTCAAACAATCTCTAACCCATTTGATGTTAGGAACTTCTCACCATATTTTAAACCTCTGAAAACCTTTTTCATGTTGATCCATGTGGAAAAACAATGAGGTAGACATTGGACATGCCAGAAAATTGAGAGCAACTATAATTTGTACAATGAACACGGCCTTTATATGGTGCAGCTTAACCAAACATAACAGAACACTACAAGGACAGAAACTTTAAAGATAGGATCGCATTTGATATGCAATCTAATAATGTTCTTATGCAAGTCCTCTGTAGTGTTTAGCAAGTTGTATTGTTTTGACTGTAGGTTTCATGAAAAGCCTCCCTAAGACATTTTCTTGAGATTAGGATTGAAGTAATAGGAAGGTCTCGTGTTCCAGGTGAGCCTCAGAACTCCAGGAGCAACGAAAGCGGCTCCAGAGATCTGATGCTGATCTCTTGTTTCTGCCCATAGACTCCATGCTCCACCTTCATGCCCTCCTTTGTGCACTTGGCTGATTCTGACATGAGCTGCCTGCAGGCTCCAACTAGGCTTGAGAAAAGCTGAGCCCCCAGCCAAGGCTCACATCTGTCTTTGTACTGCATTCTTCTATTGGCCAGTGGCTCACCAACCAGGGAGTCTTGGGGAACCAATAAAATACTCCCAGGAAGGTCGAGAACTGACACAGTGTGTCTGTCTTTTCGAAAAACTTTAGTGGACATGAACTTGTTGGCTGTTGAGAAAAATATGGAAACGATAGGAGTGAGTACATTTAAACAGCAAGTTAAAGTAAATTGAGACATTTTTAGTGGTACATTGATAAGTTGGTATATTAATTAATTCTGTTATAAACTTGATGTTTTTAACATTTAATCAATTGAAATGTACTTTTATATCAATAAGAAGAAATAAATGGACTCACTTAATGAGGGAAAAAGTCTGGATGAAACCTGGACTTGTTTAAGGCAACTGTCAACATTTCTAAGTTTCATTGGTTACACTTGAGGCAAGACGACTGTCAGTGACAATCCAAAATTATATATAATATTCTTTATATAGCTCTATAAATAATGTTAACTTAAATCAAATCTAAAGACATTTATTTAAGTCAAAAAGTAACAACTGATGTATCTCATTCCTATGAAAAAAGGTGAATTTGAAAGATATCTCACCCATCTCAAGTGTGACCTCCTCTGTAGCTCCTTGAAAGAAGCACACGTATACAACCAACCCCTGTTCAATCTAAAGAGAGACACAATGATCATTTCTGATAAAAAAAATACTGCATCTTATAAAACTGAAACAAGAAGGAAAACAATGAAAAAACAAGTTTGTTTATGCATTTGGTAAACACTTATCCAAACAAACTTACTAATTGGGATGTAACAGTATAGGCAATATTTAAGCTAACAGGTTACTGAGCAGGAAAACTACAGGTCAGGTTCTGTCAGAAGTGAGGCGTAGAGGGAAGCACAGGGTGCTCTCCGAAGAACTGGGTCTTCAATAGTTTCTTTGAGTTCTACAACACTGTGGAACAAAACATGAAGAGTGTCTGGATTTTGTTGAGCTTAGCTCTACACTGCTACTCAACAGGAGTGACTAAGTTTGTAACATAAGCTTCTGTGAGGCACAAGCTAAATTCTCTGCAGGCAGCTATGACCAGCAGGGTGATGTGTGCCACTGGTCTCCAGGCAGTCACGGTGGGAGACCATTAAATATTAATAAACATTATAAATGTTATATAGATAACATTTCTAAATTTATATAAATGATGGATCTATGAATACGTAGACCCATCATTGAATGCTGGGTCCTACAATATGTTGCCGCCAACAGTTTAGGGAATGATTTGAATGTGGCAGCAGAGTGATTGAAGCACCATAATGCATGAGCTGCATAGACTTGTTTCAACCATTTTAAAGTACAAACTGGATCCATTAGCATCATCTTTCAATGCAATGAAGTAAGAATGAGAGAAAATAATAGAGCAGAATTTCTTGACTTTGGGACCAGAAACTAGCTTCTACACAACCAAGTAAATAAGGTGGCCTGAAGTAACTGTTATTTTCTTAGCTTAGCTAACTTTTTTCCATATTGTGTAGTTTTTCTAATGAGAGAGAGCTAATGAGAAGCACTGTTAGAAGGGAAATGCATTAAAGACCAGAGGATTTTGGTAGGACAGGTCAGACCATGGACCTATATAAAGAATAGACGCCTCATGGACCGCTCTTGCCTGTTGTCGCTGAGTGATGTTGGGCCGCCATCTTGGAGCGGTTCACCACTCCACTCAGCGTTATATGTATATGTATATATACAATGAAGTGTCAGCACATTTATAACACCATAAATACACACACACTATTGCCCTGGAAATACTACTACTACTACTACTACTACTACTACTACTAATAATAATAATAATAATAATAATAATAATAATAATAAGAAGAAGAAGAAGAAGAAGAAGAAGAAGAAGAATGCATTTTATTTGACAGCACCTTTCAAAACACCAAAGGACAAGTTTTTCAACAGAGACAATATACATTTTTAAGTAAGTTTCTTGAAAATGATTAAAAGAGGAGATTTTTTCACTCCATTTCATCTTGTGGACATAATATGTTGCTAGGATTACAATAAGATTAACTATATATTCTTCATCTGAAGAAAAAGTTGAGTTGTTAAAGATGAGTAAAATATGTAAATTTGATAAAACAATATTTTTTCAAATTTTTATCCAGATCAGAACAGAGCTATTTACTAACATCTAGTGATGCGAAAAGATATGAGACCTTGATATTCCTTCTGCTTTGCTTAATAGTACTTTACCATAAATAGTTAAATCCCTAGCTAACCAACTGTTACATTTCTTTTTAACAGATTCACAAACAGGAGTAAAGGAGTAAAATTACCCATGTTACTGTGGTCAGTGGAGATTTTAATTCCTAAGTAAGTTACGGTGTTTTGTTACAGGGATATTACACATTTCAGTAACAGCGGTTGCATGTAAGGGAATGATTTCACATTTTTTAGATTGAGTTTTAACCCTGAAGTGCTAGAGAATTTAGCTATAACAGACAGAGCTACAGGAATTTCATTAGAATTTTTTAAAAACAACTGTTGTATTGTCAGGAAGTTGTGAAATTTTAAGTACTTAATCAAATATTTTAATTCCCTCAAATGAGCTCTGTCTAATTAAATAGTTTAAAATTTGGCCAACAAGCAGAAAAATGTAAGGGGAGGCCGGACATTCCTGACGAACCCCTTTATTGATATTAAATCGGCTAGATGTGTCTTAAAGGCTTTAATGAAAAAGTTACCAAAGTTAAAAAAGGACAATGTGTCAAAAATGAAGTTGTGACTAACTGTATCAAAGGCCTTTTGATAATCTAAAAACAGAATAATTGGGTCACCAGGGATAAGATCTTTATAATCAACTAAGTCTAACACTAATCGAATATTATCAGAAATGTTGCCTCCAGGCATGAAGCCGTTTTGAGATTCATGTATAATATCATTTAAACCATTTTTCAGTCTTTTAGCTAAAATGGAGGCCAACATTTTATAGTCATTACTTAACAGAGTGATGCCGTGCCAATTATGTATTATTAAAGGGTCTCTATTTAGTTTAGGGATCAAAGTGATAGAAGTTTTTCATTGTGAATGGATTCATTATAAAGTGCGAGAAGAAATTCTGAAGTTTCAGCCGAGAATTTCTGATAAAATTCTGACGTCAAACCATCATTGCCTTGTTAGATTTCAGGTTACTGATGCTCCATTTTATCTCCTCAATACAGAGTATTTCATCACAATCCTCTTTTAAAGATTCATTAGCTTTGTACACTTCTACTAAAGAGTTTAATATATCTGTGCTATTTATACAGTTATCATTTTTATAAAGATCTCTATAAAAATTTGATATATATTTAGAAATTACTGAATAATCTTCTATTACAGAATTATCTATATTTAATTTGGATACTGATTTCCTTTCAAAATTTCTTTTTTCCATGTTAAAAAAGTATTTGCTATTTTTTTCACCCTCCTCAATCCATTTTAATCTGGACCAAATAAAAGCGCCACATGCTTTTTCTTTATATATCTCATCTAACTCTTCTTGATGTTTCTGTAGTTGTGTTACAACTTCGTCATCTAGTAGTAATGCCTGAGATAGATCTGATTAATTGCTCTAGCTTTTCTTTTTTATGCAGTTTATTCTTTTGCTAAATTGGATTGCATACCTGATAATTCGCAATATTTTCCAAATTGGTTATTATAGCGATTGTCCAGGACTGTTTGATTAGTTTTTGAATGAATGATGTAAATTCTATGTTATTTAATAATGAGTTGTTAAGTTTCCAGTGGTTATACACTCTCCTTAATAGAAAGATTTACTTTTAAACAAATGGTTTTGTGATCAGTTAAAACTACAGGGCAAATTTTAACCTCCGTTACTTGACTCTCCATGTCCTCTGAAATAAGCCATAAGTCAATTCTACATTGAGTTGAAAAGCTTTTGTTATTCCAGGTGTATTGTAAGTCAGTAGGATGACGACGTCTCCAAATGTCTAATAAATTTAACCGGTTAGAGAAGTTCATGAGATGGTTCTATCCGTTTCTAAATCTAGAGGGATGCCGATTCAGTTGAGTGGAAAAGACCATATTAAAATCTCCCCCTAAAATAACCTTTGCTGATGGAAACTTAGTACCAAGAAAAAACATGGTGTCCTCCAGCTCTTTTAAGAAAATAACATTTAAAGAATCAGAATTCTAACCATAAATATTGCCCAGCAAAAAGATGTAAGAGTGAAATTCAACCACTAAGAAAATCCAATGACCCTTATTGTCAGATGTAACATCTAAAACTTTACCTTTGAAGTTATCTTTTATCTGTACCCTGCCTCTCGCCTGGAACATTAGCTGGAGAGAGGCAGCAGCACCTCTCAGGTTCTGCAGCCCAGGACAACTGTACTATGTTCCACAATTCCTCTGTATTTCTTGGTTTTGCCTTATGAACAGCATTTTTTTTTTTAAAATCTCAGTCCACAAGTTTTCTATAGGATTAAGGTCTGGGGATTGTGCTGGCCACGCCATTACTTGAATTCTGTTTGTCTGATGACTTTGCTTGATTGCTGGTGCGTTTGGGGTCATTGTCTTGTTGAAACATCCATTTCAAGGACATTTCCTCTTCAGCATACGGCAATATGACTTCTTCCAGTATTCTGGTGAAGTCAAACTGGTCCATGAATCCCTAGTATGTGATAAATGGGACCAACACCATAGTATGAGAAACCTCCACATATCATGATGCTTCAACCACCATGCTTTATCGTCTTCACTGTGTACTGTGGCTTGAATTCAGAGTTTGCAGGATGTCTGACAAACTGTCTGTGGCCCTTAGAACCAAAAAGAACAATTTTACTTTCATCAGTCCACAAAATATTACGCCAATTCTTTTTAGGCCAGTCAATATATTCTTTGGAAAACTGTAGCTGCTTCAGCACAACATTTTTTAACAATGACTTTGCGGGGGCTTCTTGCTGGTAGCTTGTTATTCTCCGATTCATTGGAATAGTTGTTTTTCTTTTTCTTCCTCAACTTTCTGGTTTTGGCCGCCATTTTAAAGCATTTGATACCATTTTAGCTGAATCATTTTCTACACTTCTTTATAGGTTTTTCCCTCTTTTATTAAGTTTTTGATCAAAGAACGCTCTTCTCCTGAACAGACACACGTTACTCTGTTTTTCAAGAACAAATGCACAACCAGCAGCATCAGTTACTTTCATCCTTAAATAAGGGTCACCTATTTAACACCTGTTTTTTTTTCACAAAACCAATGACCTCACTAATTGAACTCAGCACTGCTGTTTTTTGGAACACACTCCTTTCAGTAAATGATTCAGTTTCACAGAATCAGCAGAATGCATATCATGCCTGTTGGGTCTGTAGGTTTTCTATATGTTTACTAAACCTTCTAAAGACTTAATGTAATGTAAAAGTTGAAATTCAAACAAAAACAGTGATTTATCTGGCTAGTGATGTGGGACTGCTATTATTTATAACACAGTCCATAAATAACTGTTATAAATAATATAAA